>NW_027516903.1:0-51572 GCF_048772815.1 Callospermophilus lateralis
CGTTCGTTTCCAGTAACATTTTGAATTTTTTAGGTTTCACTCTGTTTTCTGCTATATAGATAGATGTGTTTGGAATTCTAAATCAAACACGGTTTTGTGCTATCTCCTTGAAACTTGACCAAATGAAGTAGTTCTAAGTTCTATCTCTATGGTTTGTTTCCTCTTGAAGTACCCCATGCAGAGACTGGCGAAAAACACTTTCGTTTGAAAGGGGTTGCCAAGCGTCCAAAAAACTACTAGTTTGCTGAAATCTCAGCAAACATTTTTTCACCAAAACTTGATGATACTTGGTGGTAATGATCAGTTCACTAATCCCACTTGGCTGCCCAACTTTCACTCTTCTAGGTTCAAGCGTTCGTTTCCAGTAACATTTTTGAATTTTTAGGTTTCACTCTGTTTTCTGCTATATAGATAGATGTGTTTGGAATTCTAAATCAAACACGGTTTGTGCTAGCTCCTTGAAACTTGACCAAATGAAGTAGTTCTAAGTTCTATCTCTATGGTTTGTTTCCTCTTTGAAGTACCCCATGCAGAGACTGGCGAAAAACACTTTCGTTTGAAAGGGGTTGCCAAGCGTCCAATAAACTACTAGTTTGCTGAAATCTCAGCAAACATTTTTTCACCAAAACTTGATGATACTTGGTGGTAATGATCAGTTCACTAATCCCACTTGGCTGCCCAACTTTTACTCTTCTAGGTTCAAGCGTTCGTTTCCAGTAACATTTTGAATTTTTAAGGTTTCACTCTGTTTTCTGCTATATAGATAGATGTGTTTGGAATTCTAAATCAAACACGGTTTGTGCTAGCTCCTTGAAACTTGACCAAATGAAGTAGTTCTAAGTTCTATCTCTATGGTTTGTTTCCTCTTGAAGTACCCCATGCAGAGACTGGCGAAAAACACTTTCGTTTGAAAGGGGTTGCCAAGCGTCCAAAAAACTACTAGTTTGCTGAAATCTCAGCAAACATTTTTTCACCAAAACTTGATGATACTTGGTGGTAATGATCAGTTCTCTAATCCCACTTGGCTGCCCAACTTTCACTCTTCTAGGTTCAAGCGTTCGTTTCCAGTAACACTTTGAATTTTTAGGTTTCACTCTGTTTTCTGCTATATAGATAGATGTGTTTGGAATTCTAAATCAAACACGGTTTGTGCTAGCTCCTTGAAACTTGACCAAATGATGTAGTTCTAAGTTCTATCTCTATGGTTTGTTTCCTCTTGAAGTACCCCATGCAGAGACTGGCGAAAAACACTTTCGTTTGAAAGGGGTTGCCAAGCGTCCAAAAAACTACTAGTTTGCTGAAATCTCAGCAAACATTTTTTCACCAAAACTTGATGATACTTGGTGGTAATGATCAGTTCACTAATCTCACTTGGCTGCCCAACTTTCACTCTTCTAGGTTCAAGCGTTCGTTTCCAGTAACACTTTGAATTTTTAGGTTCACTCTGTTTTCTGCTATATAGATAGATGTGTTTGAAACTCTGAATCAAACACGGTTTGTGCTAGCTCCTTGAAACTTGACCAAATGAAGTAGTTCTAAGTTCTATCTCTATGGTTTGTTTCCTCTTGAAGTACCCCATGCAGAGACTGGCGAAAAACACTTTCGTTTGAAAGGGGTTGCCAAGCGTCCAAAAAACTACTAGTTTGCTGAAATCTCAGCAAACAGTTTTTCACCAAAACTTGATGATACTTGGTGGTAATGATCAGTTCACTAATCCCACTTGGCTGCCCAACTTTCACTCTTCTAGGTTCAAGCGTTCGTTTCCAGTAACACTTTGAATTTTTAGGTTTCACTCTGTTTTCTGCTATATAGATAGATGTGTTTGGAATTCTAAATCAAACACGGTTTGTGCTAGCTCCTTGAAACTTGAACAAACGATGTAGTTCTAAGTTCTATCTCTATGGTTTGTTTCCTCTTGAAGTACCCCATGCAGGAGCTGGCGAAAACCACTTTCGTTTGAAAGGGGTTGCCAAGCGTCCAAAAAACTACTAGTTTGCTGAAATCTCAGCAAACATTTTTTCACCAAAACTTGATGATATTTGGTGGTAATGATCAGTTCACTAATCCCACTTGACTGCCCAACTTTCACTCTTCTACGTTCAAGCGTTCGTTTCCAGTAACACTTTGAATTTTTAGGTTTCACTCTGTTTTCTGCTATATAGATAGATGTGTTTGAAACTCTGAGTCAAACACGGTTTGTGCTAGCTGCGTGAAACTTGACAAAATGAAATAGTTCTAAGTTCTATCTCTATGGTTTGTTTCCTTTTGAAGTACCCCATGCAGAGACTGGCGAAAAACACTTTCGTTTGAAACAGGTTGCCAAGCTCTCAAAAAACTACTAGTTTGCTGAAATCTCAGCAACACATTTTTTCACCAAATATTGATGATACTTGGTGGTAATGATCAGTTCACTAATCTCACTTGGCTGCCCAACTTTCACTCTTCTAGGTTCAAGCGTTCGTTTCCAGTAACACTTTGAATTTTTAGGTTTCACTCTGTTTTCTGCTATATAGATAGAATGTTTGAAACTCTGAATCAAACACGGTTTGTGCTAGCTCCTTGAAACTTGACCAAATGAAGTAGTTCTAAGTTCTATCTCTATGGTTTGTTTCCTCTTGAAGTACCCCATGCAGAGACTGGCGAAAAACACTTTCGTTTGAAAGGGGTTGCCAAGTGTCCAAAAAACTACTAGTTTGCTGAAATCTTCAGCAAACAGTTTTTCACCAAAACTTGATGATACTTGGTGGTAATGATCAGTTCACTAATCCCCACTTGGCTGCCCAACTTTCACTCTTCTAGGTTCAAGCGTTCGTTTCCAGTAACACTTTGAATTTTTAGGTTTCACTCTGTTTTCTGCTATATAGATATATGTGTTTGGAATTCTAAATCAAACACGGTTTGTGCTAGCTCCTTGAAACTTGACCAAATGAAGTAGTTCTAAGTTCTATCTCTATGGTTTGTTTCCTCTTGAAGTACCCCATGCAGAGACTGGCGAAAAACACTTTCGTTTGAAAGGGGTTGCCAGCGTCAAAAAACTACTAGTTTGCTGAAATCTCAGCAAACATTTTTTCACCAAAACTTGATGATACTTGGTGGTAATGATCAGTTCACTAATCCCACTTGGCTGCCCAACTTTCACTCTTCTAGGTTCAAGCGTTCGTTTCCAGTAACACTTTGAATTTTTAGGTTTCACTCTGTTTTCTGCTATATAGATAGATGTGTTTTGGAATTCTAAATCAAACACGGTTTGTGCTAGCTCCTTGAAACTTGACCAAATGAAGTAGTTCTAAGTTCTATCTCTATGGTTTGTTTCCTCTTGAAGTACCCCATGCAGAGACTGGCGAAAAACACTTTCGTTTGAAAGGGGTTGCCAAGCGTCCAAAAAACTACTAGTTTGCTGAAATCTCAGCAAACATTTTTTCACCAAAACTTGATGATACTTGGTGGTAATGATCAGTTCACTAATCTCACTTGGCTGCCCAACTTTCACTCTTCTAGGTTCAAGCGTTCGTTTCCAGTAACACTTTGAATTTTTAGGTTTCACTCTGTTTTCTGCTATATAGATAGATGTGTTTGAAACTCTGAATCAAACACGGTTTGTGCTAGCTCCTTGAAACTTGACCAAATGAAGTAGTTCTAAGTTCTATCTCTATGGTTTGTTTCCTCTTGAAGTACCCCATGCAGAGACTGGCGAAAAACACTTTCGTTTGAAAGGGGTTGCCAAGCGTCCAAAAAACTACTAGTTTGCTGAAATCTCAGCAAACAGTTTTTCACCAAAACTTGATGATACTTGGTGGTAATGATCAGTTCACTAATCCCACTTGGCTGCCCAACTTTCACTCTTCTAGGTTCAAGCGTTCGTTTCCAGTAACATTTTGAATTTTTAGGTTTCACTCTGTTTTCTGCTATATAGATAGATGTGTTTGGAATTCTAAATCAAACACGGTTTGTGCTAGCTCCTTGAAACTTGACCAAATGAAGTAGTTCTAAGTTCTATCTCTATGGTTTGTTTCCTCTTGAAGTACCCCATGCAGAGACTGGCGAAAAACACTTTCGTTTGAAAGGGGTTGCCAAGCGTCCAAAAAACTACTAGTTTGCTGAAATCTCAGCAAACATTTTTTCACCAAAACTTGATGATACTTGGTGGTAATGATCAGTTCACTAATCCCACTTGGCTGCCCAACTTTCACTCTTCTAGGTTCAAGCGTTCGTTTCCAGTAACACTTTGAATTTTTAGGTTTCACTCTGTTTTCTCCTATATAGATAGATGTGTTTGGAATTCTAAATCAAACACGGTTTGTGCTAGCTCCTTGAAACTTGACCAAATGATGTAGTTCTAAGTTCTATCTCTATGGTTTGTTTCCTCTTGAAGTACCCCATGCAGAGACTGGCGAAAAACACTTTCGTTTGAAAGGGGTTGCCAAGCGTCCAAAAAACTACTAGTTTGCTGAAATCTCAGCAAACATTTTTTCACCAAAACTTGATGATATTTGGTGGTAATGATCAGTTCACTAATCCCACTTGACTGCCCAACTTTCACTCTTCTAGGTTCAAGCGTTCGTTTCCAGTAACACTTTGAATTTTTAGGTTTCACTCTGTTTTCTGCTATATAGATAGATGTGTTTGAAACTCTGAGTCAAACACGGTTTGTGCTAGCTGCGTGAAACTTGACAAAATGAAATAGTTCTAAGTTCTATCTCTATGGTTTGTTTCCTCTTGAAGTACCCCATGCAGAGACTGGCGAAAAACACTTTCGTTTGAAAGGGGTTGCCAAGCTTCCAAAAAACTACTAGTTTGCTGAAATCTCAGCAAACATTTTTTCACCAAATCTTGATGATACTTGGTGGTAATGATCAGTTCACTAATCTCACTTGGCTGCCCAACTTTCACTCTTCTAGGTTCAAGCGTTCGTTTCCAGTAACACTTTGAATTTTTAGGTTTCACTCTGTTTTCTGCTATATAGATAGATGTGTTTGAAACTCTGAATCAAACACGGTTTGTGCTAGCTCCTTGAAACTTGACCAAATGAAGTAGTTCTAAGTTCTATCTCTATGGTTTGTTTCCTCTTGAAGTACCCCATGCAGAGACTGGCGAAAAACACTTTCGTTTGAAAGGGGTTGCCAAGTGTCCAAAAAACTACTAGTTTGCTGAAATCTCAGCAAACAGTTTTTCACCAAAACTTGATGATACTTGGTGGTAATGATCAGTTCACTAATCCCACTTGGCTGCCCAACTTTCACTCTTCTAGGTTCAAGCGTTCGTTTCCAGTAACACTTTGAATTTTTAGGTTTCACTCTGTTTTCTGCTATATAGATAGATGTGTTTGGAATTCTAAATCAAACACGGTTTGTGCTAGCTCCTTGAAACTTGACCAAATGAAGTAGTTCTAAGTTCTATCTCTATGGTTTCTTTCCTCTTGAAGTACCCCATGCAGAGACTGGCGAAAAACACTTTCGTTTGAAAGGGGTTGCCAAGCTTCCAAAAAACTACTAGTTTGCTGAAATCTCAGCAAACATTTTTTCACCAAAACTTGATGATACTTGGTGGTAATGATCAGTTCACTAATCCCACTTGACTGCCCAACTTTCACTCTTCTAGGTTCAAGCGTTCGTTTCCAGTAACACTTTGAATTTTTAGGTTTCACTCTGTTTTCTGCTATATAGATAGATGTGTTTGGAATTCTAAATCAAACACGGTTTGTGCTAGCTCCTTGAAACTTGACCAAATGAAGTAGTTCTAAGTTCTATCTCTATGGTTTGTTTCCTCTTGAAGTACCCCATGCAGAGACTGGCGAAAAACACTTTCGTTTGAAAGGGGTTGCCAAGCGTCCAAAAAACTACTAGTTTGCTGAAATCTCAGCAAACATTTTTTCACCAAAACTTGATGATACTTGGTGGTAATGATCAGTTCACTAATCCCACTTGGCTGCCCAAATTTCACTCTTCTAGGTTCAAGCGTTCGTTTCCAGTAACACTTTGAATTTTTAGGTTTCACTCTGTTTTCTGCTATATAGATAGATGTGTTTGAAACTCTGAGTCAAACACGGTTTGTGCTAGCTGCGTGAAACTTGACAAAATGAAATAGTTCTAAGTTCTATCTCTATGGTTTGTTTCCTCTTGAAGTACCCCATGCAGAGACTGGCGCAAAACACTTTCGTTTGAAAGGGGTTGCCAAGCTTCCAAAAAACTACTAGTTTGCTGAAATCTCAGCAAACATTTTTTCACCAAATCTTGATGATACTTGGTGGTAATGATCAGTTCACTAATCTCACTTGGCTGCCCAACTTTCACTCTTCTAGGTTCAAGCGTTCGTTTCCAGTAACACTTTGAATTTTTAGGTTTCACTCTGTTTTCTGCTATATAGATAGATGTGTTTGAAACTCTGAATCAAACACGGTTTGTGCTAGCTCCTTGAAACTTGACCAAATGAAGTAGTTCTAAGTTCTATCTCTATGGTTTGTTTCCTCTTGAAGTACCCCATGCAGAGACTGGCGAAAAACACTTTCGTTTGAAAGGGGTTGCCAAGCGTCCAAAAAAACTACTAGTTTGCTGAAATCTCAGCAAACAGTTTTTCACCAAAACTTGATGATACTTGGTGGTAATGATCAGTTCACTAATCCCACTTGGCTGCCCAACTTTCACTCTTCTAGGTTCAAGCGTTCGTTTCCAGTAACATTTTGAATTTTTAGGTTTCACTCTGTTTTCTGCTATATAGATAGATGTGTTTGGAATTCTAAATCAAACACGGTTTGTGCTAGCTCCTTGAAACTTGACCAAATGAAGTAGTTCTAAGTTCTATCTCTATGGTTTGTTTCCTCTTGAAGTACCCCATGCAGAGACTGGCGAAAAACACTTTCGTTTGAAAGGGGTTGCCAAGCGTCCAAAAAACTACTAGTTTGCTGAAATCTCAGCAATCATTTTTTCACCAAAACTTGATGATACTTGGTGGTAATGATCAGTTCACTAATCCCACTTGGCTGCCCAACTTTCACTCTTCTAGGTTCAAGCGTTCGTTTCCAGTAACACTTTGAATTTTTAGGTTTCACTCTGTTTTCTGCTATATAGATAGATGTGTTTGGAATTCTAAATCAAACACGGTTTGTGCTAGCTCCCTGAAACTTGACCAAATGATGTAGTTCTAAGTTCTATCTCTATGGTTTGTTTCCTCTTGAAGTACCCCATGCAGAGACTGGCGAAAAACACTTTCGTTTGAAAGGGGTTGCCAAGCGTCCAAAAAACTACTAGTTTGCTGAAATCTCAGCAAACATTTTTTCACCAAAACTTGATGATACTTGGTGGTAATGATCAGTTCACTAATCCCACTTGGCTGCCCAACTTTCACTCTTCTAGGTTCAAGCGTTCGTTTCCAGTAACACTTTGAATTTTTAGGTTTCACTCTGTTTTCTGCTATATAGATAGATGTGTTTGAAACTCTAAGTCAAACACGGTTTGTGCTAGCTGCGTGAAACTTGACAAAATGAAATAGTTCTAAGTTCTATCTCTATGGTTTGTTTCCTCTTGAAGTACCCCATGCAGAGACTGGCGAAAAACACTTTCGTTTGAAAGGGGTTGCCAAGCTTCCAAAAAACTACTAGTTTGCTGAAATCTCAGCAAACATTTTTTCACCAAATCTTGATGATACTTGGTGGTAATGATCAGTTCACTAATCTCACTTGGCTGCCCAACTTTCACTCTTCTAGGTTCAAGCGTTCGTTTCCAGTAACACTTTGAATTTTTAGGTTTCACTCTGTTTTCTGCTATATAGATAGATGTGTTTGAAACTCTGAATCAAACACGGTTTGTGCTAGCTGCGTGAAACTTGACAAAATGAAATAGTTCTAAGTTCTATCTCTATGGTTTGTTTCCTCTTGAAGTACCCCATGCAGAGACTGGCGAAAAACACTTTCGTTTGAAAGGGGTTGCCAAGCGTCCAAAAAACTACTAGTTTGCTGAAATCTCAGCAAACATTTTTTCACCAAAACTTGATGATACTTGGTGGTAATGATCAGTTCACTAATCCCACTTGGCTGCCCAACTTTCACTCTTCTAGGTTCAAGCGTTCGTTTCCAGTAACACTTTGAATTTTTAGGTTTCACTCTGTTTTCTGCTATATAGATAGATGTGTTTGGAATTCTAAATCAAACACGGTTTGTGCTAGCTCCTTGAAACTTGACCAAATGATGTAGTTCTAAGTTCTATCTCTATGGTTTGTTTCCTCTTGAAGTACCCCATGCAGAGACTGGCGAAAAACACTTTCGTTTGAAAGGGGTTGCCAAGCGTCCAAAAAACTACTAGTTTGCTGAAATCTCAGCAAACATTTTTTCACCAAAACTTGATGATACTTGGTGGTAATGATCAGTTCACTAATCCCACTTGGCTGCCCAACTTTCACTCTTCTAGGTTCAAGCGTTCGTTTCCAGTAACACTTTGAATTTTTAGGTTTCACTCTGTTTTCTGCTATATAGATAGATGTGTTTGAAACTCTAAGTCAAACACGGTTTGTGCTAGCTGCGTGAAACTTGACAAAATAAAATAGTTCTAAGTTCTATCTCTATGGTTTGTTTCCTCTTGAAGTACCCCATGCAGAGACTGGCGAAAAACACTTTCGTTTGAAAGGGGTTGCCAAGCGTCCAAAAAACTACTAGTTTGCTGAAATCTCAGCAAACATTTTTTCACCAAATCTTGATGATACTTGGTGGTAATGATCAGTTCACTAATCTCACTTGGCTGCCCAACTTGCACTCTTCTAGGTTCAAGCGTTCGTTTCCAGTAACACTTTGAATTTTTAGGTTTCACTCTGTTTTCTGCTATATAGATAGATGTGTTTGAAACTCTGAATCAAACACGGTTTGTGCTAGCTCCTTGAAACTTGACCAAATGAAGTAGTTCGAAGTTCTTTCTATATGGTTTGTTTCCTCTTGAAGTACCCCATGCAGAGACTGGCGAAAAACACTTTCGTTTGAAAGGGGTTGCCAAGCGTCCAAAAAACTACTAGTTTGCTGAAATCTCAGCAAACAGTTTTTCACCAAAACTTGATGATACTTGGTGGTAATGATCAGTTCACTAATCCCACTTGGCTGCCCAACTTTCACTCTTCTAGGTTCAAGCGTTCGTTTCCAGTAACATTTTGAATTTTTAGGTTTCACTCTGTTTTCTGCTATATAGATAGATGTGTTTGGAATTCTAAATCAAACACGGTTTGTGCTAGCTCCTTGAAACTTGACCAAATGAAGTAGTTCTAAGTTCTATCTCTATGGTTTGTTTCCTCTTGAAGTACCCCATGCAGAGACTGGCGAAAAACACTTTCGTTTGAAAGGGGTTGCCAAGCGTCCAAAAAACTACTAGTTTGCTGAAATCTCAGCAAACATTTTTTCACCAAAACTTGATGATACTTGGTGGTAGTGATCAGTTCACTTATCCCACTTGGCTGCCCAACTTTCACTCTTCTAGGTTCAAGCGTTCGTTTCCAGTAACACTTTGAATTTTTAGGTTTCACTCTGTTTTCTGCTATATAGATAGATGTGTTTGGAATTCTAAATCAAACACGGTTTGTGCTAGCTCCTTGAAACTTGACCAAATGATGTAGTTCTAAGTTCTATCTCTATGGTTTGTTTCCTCTTGAAGTACCCCATGCAGAGACTGGCGAAAAACACTTTCGTTTGAAAGGGGTTGCCAAGCGACCAAAAAACTACTAGTTTGCTGAAATCTCAGCAAACATTTTTTCACCAAAACTTGATGATACTTGGTGGTAATGATCAGTTCACTAATCCCACTTGGCTGCCCAACTTTCACTCTTCTAGGTTCAAGCGTTCGTTTCCAGTAACACTTTGAATTTTTAGGTTTCACTCTGTTTTCTGCTATATAGATAGATGTGTTTGAAACTCTAAGTCAAACACGGTTTGTGCTAGCTGCGTGAAACTTGACAAAATGAAATAGTTCTAAGTTCTATCTCTATGGTTTGTTTCCTCTTGAAGTACCCCATGCAGAGACTGGCGAAAAACACTTTCGTTTGAAAGGGGTTGCCAAGCGTCCAAAAAACTACTAGTTTGCTGAAATCTCAGCAAACATTTTTTCACCAAAACTTGATGATACTTGGTGGTAATGATCAGTTCACTAATCCCACTTGGCTGCCCAAATTTCACTCTTCTAGGTTCAAGCGTTCGTTTCCAGTAACACTTTGAATTTTTAGGTTTCACTCTGTTTTCTGCTATATAGATAGATGTGTTTGAAACTCTGAGTCAAACACGGTTTGTGCTAGCTGCGTGAAACTTGACAAAATGAAATAGTTCTAAGTTCTATCTCTATGGTTTGTTTCCTCTTGAAGTACCCCATGCAGAGACTGGCGAAAAACACTTTCGTTTGAAAAGGGTTGCCAAGCGTCCAAAAAACTACTAGTTTGCTGAAATCTCAGCAAACATTTTTTCACCAAATCTTGATGATACTTGGTGGTAATGATCAGTTCAGTAATCCCACTTGGCTGCCCAACTTTCACTCTTCTAGGTTCAAGCGTTCGTTTCCAGTAACATTTTGAATTTTTAGGTTTCACTCTGTTTTCTGCTACATAGATAGATGTGTTTGGAATTCTAAATCAAACACGGTTTGTGCTAGCTCCTTGAAACTTGACCAAATGAAGTAGTTCTAAGTTCTATCTCTATGGTTTGTTTCCTCTTGAAGTACCCCATGCAGAGACTGGCGAAAAACACTTTCGTTTGAAACGGGTTGCCAAGCGTCCAAAAAACTACTAGTTTGCTGAAATCTCAGCAAACATTTTTTCACCAAAACTTGATGATACTTGGTGGTAATGATCAGTTCACTAATCCCACTTGGCTGCCCAACTTTCACTCTTCTAGGTTCAAGCGTTCGTTTCCAGTAACACTTTGAATTTTTAGGTTTCACTCTGTTTTCTGCTATATAGATAGATGTGTTTGGAATTCTAAATCAAACACGGTTTGTGCTAGCTCCTTGAAACTTGACCAAATGAAGTAGTTCTAAGTTCTATCTCTATGGTTTGTTTCCTCTTGAAGTACCCCATGCAGAGACTGGCGAAAAACACTTTCGTTTGAAAGGGGTTGCCAAGCTTCCAAAAAACTACTAGTTTGCTGAAATCTCAGCAAACATTTTTTCACCAAATCTTGATGATACTTGGTGGTAATGATCAGTTCACTAATCTCACTTGGCTGCCCAACTTTCACTCTTCTAGGTTCAAGCGTTCGTTTCCAGTAACACTTTGAATTTTTAGGTTTCAATCTGTTTTCTGCTACATAGATAGATGTGTTTGAAACTCTGAATCAAACACGGTTTGTGCTAGCTCCTTGAAACTTGACCAAATGAAGTAGTTCTAAGTTCTATCTCTATGGTTTGTTTCCTCTTGAAGTACCCCATGCAGAGACTGGCGAAAAACACTTTCGTTTGAAAGGGGTTGCCAAGCGTCCAAAAAACTACTAGTTTGCTGAAATCTCAGCAAACAGTTTTTCACCAAAACTTGATGATACTTGGTGGTAATGATCAGTTCACTAATCCCACTTGGCTGCCCAACTTTCACTCTTCTAGGTTCAAGCGTTCGTTTCCAGTAACATTTTGAATTTTTAGGTTTCACTCTGTTTTCTGCTATATAGATAGATGTGTTTGGAATTCTAAATCAAACACGGTTTGTGCTAGCTCCTTGAAACTTGACCAAATGAAGTAGTTCTAAGTTCTATCTCTATGGTTTGTTTCCTCTTGAAGTACCCCATGCAGAGACTGGCGAAAAACACTTTCGTTTGAAAGGGGTTGCCAAGCGTCCAAAAAACTACTAGTTTGCTGAAATCTCAGCAAACATTTTTTCACCAAAACTTGATGATACTTGGTGGTAATGATCAGTTCACTAATCCCACTTGGCTGCCCAACTTTCACTCTTCTAGGTTCAAGCGTTCGTTTCCAGTAACACTTTGAATTTTTAGGTTTCACTCTGTTTTCTGCTATATAGATAGATGTGTTTGGAATTCTAAATCAAACACGGTTTGTGCTAGCTCCTTGAAACTTGACCAAATGAAGTAGTTCTAAGTTCTATCTCTATGGTTTGTTTCCTCTTGAAGTACCCCATGCAGAGACTGGCGAAAAACACTTTCGTTTGAAAGGGGTTGCCAAGCGTCCAAAAAACTACTAGTTTGCTGAAATCTCAGCAAACATTTTTTCACCAAAACTTGATGATACTTGGTGGTAATGATCAGTTCACTAATCCCACTTGGCTGCCCAACTTTCACTCTTCTAGGTTCAAGCGTTCGTTTCCAGTAACACTTTGAATTTTTAGGTTTCACTCTGTTTTCTGCTATATAGATAGATGTGTTTGGAATTCTAAATCAAACACGGTTTGTGCTAGCTCCTTGAAACTTGACCAAATGAAGTAGTTCTAAGTTCTATCTCTATGGTTTGTTTCCTCTTGAAGTACCCCATGCAGAGACTGGCGAAAAACACTTTCGTTTGAAAGGGGTTGCCAAGCGTCCAAAAAACTACTAGTTTGCTGAAATCTCAGCAAACATTTTTTCACCAAAACTTGATGATATTTGGTGGTAATGATCAGTTCACTAATCCCACTTGACTGCCCAACTTTCACTCTTCTAGGTTCAAGCGTTCGTTTCCAGTAACACTTTGAATTTTTAGGTTTCACTCTGTTTTCTGCTATATAGATAGATGTGTTTGAAACACTGAGTCAAACACGGTTTGTGCTAGCTGCGTGAAACTTGAAAAAATGAAATAGTTCTAAGTTCTATCTCTATGGTTTGTTTCCTCTTGAAGTACCCCATGCAGAGACTGGCGAAAAACACTTTCGTTTGAAAGGGGTTGCCAAGCTTCCAAAAAACTACTAGTTTGCTGAAATCTCAGCAAACATTTTTTCACCAAATCTTGATGATACTTGGTGGTAATGATCAGTTCACTAATCTCACTTGGCTGCCCAACTTTCACTCTTCTAGGTTCAAGCGTTCGTTTCCAGTAACACTTTGAATTTTTAGGTTTCACTCTGTTTTCTGCTATATAGATAGATGTGTTTGAAACTCTGAATCAAACACGGTTTGTGCTAGCTCCTTGAAACTTGACCAAATGAAGTAGTTCTAAGTTCTATCTCTATGGTTTGTTTCCTCTTGAAGTACCCCATGCAGAGACTGGCGAAAAACACTTTCGTTTGAAAGGGGTTGCCAAGTGTCCAAAAAACTACTAGTTTGCTGAATTCTCAGCAAACATTTTTTCACCAAAACTTGATGATACTTGGTGGTAATGATCAGTTCACTAATCCCACTTGGCTGCCCAACTTTCACTCTTCTAGGTTCAAGCGTTCGTTTCCAGTAACACTTTGAATTTTTAGGTTTCACTCTGTTTTCTGCTATATAGATAGATGTGTTTGGAATTCTAAATCAAACACGGTTTGTGCTAGCTCCTTGAAACTTGACCAAATGAAGTAGTTCTAAGTTCTATCTCTATGGTTTGTTTCCTCTTGAAGTACCCCATGCAGAGACTGGCGAAAAACACTTTCGTTTGAAAGGGGTTGCCAAGCGTCCAAAAAACTACTAGTTTGCTGAAATCTCAGCAAACATTTTTTCACCAAAACTTGATGATACTTGGTGGTAATGATCCGTTCACTAATCCCACTTGGCTGCCCAACTTTCACTCTTCTAGGTTCAAGCGTTCGTTTCCAGTAACACTTTGAATTTTTAGGTTTCACTCTGTTTTCTGCTATATAGATAGATGTGTTTGGAATTCTAAATCAAACACGGTTTGTGCTAGCTCCTTGAAACTTGACCAAATGATGTAGTTCTAAGTTCTATCTCTATTGTTTGTTTCCTCTTGAAGTACCCCATGCAGAGACTGGCGAAAAACACTTTCGTTTGAAAGGGGTTGCCAAGCGTCCAAAAAACTACTAGTTTGCTGAAATCTCAGCAAACATTTTTTCACCAAAACTTGATGATATTTGGTGGTAATGATCAGTTCACTAATCCCACTTGACTGCCCAACTTTCACTCTTCTAGGTTCAAGCGTTCGTTTCCACTAACACTTTGAATTTTTAGGTTTCACTCTGTTTTCTGCTATATAGATAGATGTGTTTGGAATTCTAAATCAAACACGGTTTGTGCTAGCTCCTTGAAACTTGACAAAATAAAGTAGTTCTAAGTTCTATCTCTATGGTTTGTTTCCTCTTGAAGTACCCCATGCAGAGACTGGAGAAAAACACTTTCGTTTGAAAGGGGTTGCCAAGCGTCCAAAAAACTACTAGTTTGCTGAAATCTCAGCAAACATTTTTTCACCAAAACTTGATGATACTTGGTGGTAATGATCAGTTCACTAATCCCACTTGGCTGCCCAACTTTCACTCTTCTAGGTTCAAGCTTTCGTTTCCAGTAACACTTTGAATTTTTAGATTTCACTCTGTTTTCTGCTATATAGATAGATGTGTTTGAAACTCTGAGTCAAACACGGTTTGTGCTAGCTGCGTGAAACTTGACAAAATGAAATAGTTCTAAGTTCTATCTCTATGGTTTGTTTCCTCTTGAAGTACCCCATGCAGAGACTGGCGAAAAACACTTTCGTTTGAAAGGGGTTGCCAAGCTTCCAAAAAACTACTAGTTTGCTGAAATCTCAGCAAACATTTTTTCACCAAAACTTGATGATACTTGGTGGTAATGATCAGTTCACTAATCCCACTTGACTGCCCAACTTTCACTCTTCTAGGTTCAAGCGTTCGTTTCCAGTAACACTTTGAATTTTTAGGTTTCACTCTGTTTTCTGCTATATAGATAGATGTGTTTGGAATTCTAAATCAAACACGGTTTGTGCTAGCTCCTTGAAACTTGACCAAATGAAGTAGTTCTAAGTTCTATCTCTATGGTTTGTTTCCTCTTGAAGTACACCATGCAGAGACTGGCGAAAAACACTTTCGTTTGAAAGGGGTTGCCAAGCGTCCAAAAAACTACTAGTTTGCTGAAATCTCAGCAAACATTTTTTCACCAAAACTTGATGATACTTGGTGGTAATGATCAGTTCACTAATCCCACTTGGCTGCCCAAATTTCACTCTTCTAGGTTCAAGCGTTCGTTTCCAGTAACACTTTGAATTTTTAGGTTTCACTCTGTTTTCTGCTATATAGATAGATGTGTTTGAAACTCTGAGTCAAACACGGTTTGTGCTAGCTGCGTGAAACTTGACAAAATGAAATCGTTCTAAGTTCTATCTCTATGGTTTGTTTCCTCTTGAAGTACCCCATGCAGAGACTGGCGCAAAACACTTTCGTTTGAAAGGGGTTGCCAAGCTTCCAAAAAACTACTAGTTTGCTGAAATCTCAGCAAACATTTTTTCACCAAATCTTGATGATACTTGGTGGTAATGATCAGTTCACTAATCTCACTTGGCTGCCCAACTTTCACTCTTCTAGGTTCAAGTGTTCGTTTCCAGTAACACTTTGAATTTTTAGGTTTCACTCTGTTTTCTGCTATATAGATAGATGTGTTTGAAACTCTGAATCAAACACGGTTTGTGCTAGCTCCTTGAAACTTGACCAAATGAAGTAGTTCTAAGTTCTATCTCTATGGTTTGTTTCCTCTTGAAGTACCCCATGCAGAGACTGGCGAAAAACACTTTCGTTTGAAAGGGGTTGCCAAGTGTCCAAAAAACTACTAGTTTGCTGAATTCTCAGCAAACATTTTTTCACCAAAACTTGATGATACTTGGTGGTAATGATCAGTTCACTAATCCCACTTGGCTGCCCAACTTTCACTCTTCTAGGTTCAAGCGTTCGTTTCCAGTAACACTTTGAATTTTTAGGTTTCACTCTGTTTTCTGCTATATAGATAGATGTGTTTGGAATTCTAAATCAAACACGGTTTGTGCTAGCTCCTTGAAACTTGACCAAATGAAGTAGTTCTAAGTTCTATCTCTATGGTTTGTTTCCTCTTGAAGTACCCCATGCAGAGACTGGCGAAAAACACTTTCGTTTGAAAGGGGTTGCCAAGCGTCCAAAAAACTACTAGTTTGCTGAAATCTCAGCAAACATTTTTTCACCAAAACTTGATGATACTTGGTGGTAATGATCAGTTCACTAATCCCACTTGGCTGCCCAACTTTCACTCTTCTAGGTTCAAGCGTTCGTTTCCAGTAACACTTTGAATTTTTAGGTTTCACTCTGTTTTCTGCTATATAGATAGATGTGTTTGGAATTCTAAATCAAACACGGTTTGTGCTAGCTCCTTGAAACTTGACCAAATGATGTAGTTCTAAGTTCTATCTCTATGGTTTGTTTCCTCTTGAAGTACCCCATGCAGAGACTGGCGAAAAACACTTTCGTTTGAAAGGGGTTGCCAAGCGTCCAAAAAACTACTAGTTTGCTGAAATCTCAGCAAACATTTTTTCACCAAAACTTGATGATATTTGGTGGTAATGATCAGTTCACTAATCCCACTTGACTGCCCAACTTTCACTCTTCTAGGTTCAAGCGTTCGTTTCCACTAACACTTTGAATTTTTAGGTTTCACTCTGTTTTCTGCTATATAGATAGATGTGTTTGGAATTCTAAATCAAACACGGTTTGTGCTAGCTCCTTGAAACTTGACAAAATAAAGTAGTTCTAAGTTCTATCTCTATGGTTTGTTTCCTCTTGAAGTACCCCATGCAGAGACTGGAGAAAAACACTTTCGTTTGAAAGGGGTTGCCAAGCGTCCAAAAAACTACTAGTTTGCTGAAATCTCAGCAAACATTTTTTCACCAAAACTTGATGATACTTGGTGGTAATGATCAGTTCACTAATCCCACTTGGCTGCCCAACTTTCACTCTTCTAGGTTCAAGCTTTCGTTTCCAGTAACACTTTGAATTTTTAGATTTCACTCTGTTTTCTGCTATATAGATAGATGTGTTTGAAACTCTGAGTCAAACACGGTTTGTGCTAGCTGCGTGAAACTTGACAAAATGAAATAGTTCTAAGTTCTATCTCTATGGTTTGTTTCCTCTTGAAGTACCCCATGCAGAGACTGGCGAAAAACACTTTCGTTTGAAAGGGGTTGCCAAGCTTCCAAAAAACTACTAGTTTGCTGAAATCTCAGCAAACATTTTTTCACCAAAACTTGATGATACTTGGTGGTAATGATCAGTTCACTAATCCCACTTGACTGCCCAACTTTCACTCTTCTAGGTTCAAGCGTTCGTTTCCAGTAACACTTTGAATTTTTAGGTTTCACTCTGTTTTCTGCTATATAGATAGATGTGTTTGGAATTCTAAATCAAACACGGTTTGTGCTAGCTCCTTGAAACTTGACCAAATGAAGTAGTTCTAAGTTCTATCTCTATGGTTTGTTTCCTCTTGAAGTACACCATGCAGAGACTGGCGAAAAACACTTTCGTTTGAAAGGGGTTGCCAAGCGTCCAAAAAACTACTAGTTTGCTGAAATCTCAGCAAACATTTTTTCACCAAAACTTGATGATACTTGGTGGTAATGATCAGTTCACTAATCCCACTTGGCTGCCCAAATTTCACTCTTCTAGGTTCAAGCGTTCGTTTCCAGTAACACTTTGAATTTTTAGGTTTCACTCTGTTTTCTGCTATATAGATAGATGTGTTTGAAACTCTGAGTCAAACACGGTTTGTGCTAGCTGCGTGAAACTTGACAAAATGAAATCGTTCTAAGTTCTATCTCTATGGTTTGTTTCCTCTTGAAGTACCCCATGCAGAGACTGGCGCAAAACACTTTCGTTTGAAAGGGGTTGCCAAGCTTCCAAAAAACTACTAGTTTGCTGAAATCTCAGCAAACATTTTTTCACCAAATCTTGATGATACTTGGTGGTAATGATCAGTTCACTAATCTCACTTGGCTGCCCAACTTTCACTCTTCTAGGTTCAAGCGTTCGTTTCCAGTAACACTTTGAATTTTTAGGTTTCACTCTGTTTTCTGCTATATAGATAGATGTGTTTGAAACTCTGAATCAAACACGGTTTGTGCTAGCTCCTTGAAACTTGACCAAATGAAGTAGTTCTAAGTTCTATCTCTATGGTTTGTTTCCTCTTGAAGTACCCCATGCAGAGACTGGCGAAAAACACTTTCGTTTGAAAGGGGTTACCAAGCGTCCAAAAAACTACTAGTTTGCTGAAATCTCAGCAAACAGTTTTTCACCAAAACTTGATGATACTTGGTGGTAATGATCAGTTCACTAATCCCACTTGGCTGCCCAACTTTCACTCTTCTAGGTTCAAGCGTTCGTTTCCAGTAACATTTTGAATTTTTAGGTTTCACTCTGTTTTCTGCTATATAGATAGATGTGTTTGGAATTCTAAATCAAACACGGTTTGTGCTAGCTCCTTGAAACTTGACCAAATGAAGTAGTTCTAAGTTCTATCTCTATGGTTTGTTTCCTCTTGAAGTACCCCATGCAGAGACTGGCGAAAAACACTTTCGTTTGAAAGGGGTTGCCAAGCGTCCAAAAAACTACTAGTTTGCTGAAATCTCAGCAAACAGTTTTTCACCAAAACTTGATGATACTTGGTGGTAATGATCAGTTCACTAATCCCACTTGGCTGCCCAACTTTCACTCTTCTAGGTTCAAGCGTTCGTTTCCAGTAACACTTTGAATTTTTAGGTTTCACTCTGTTTTCTGCTATATAGATAGATGTGTTTGGAATTCTAAATCAAACACGGTTTGTGCTAGCTCCTTGAAACTTGACCAAATGATGTAGTTCTAAGTTCTATCTCTATGGTTTGTTTCCTCTTGAAGTACCCCATGCAGAGACTGGCAAAAAACACTTTCGTTTGAAAGGGGTTGCCAAGCGTCCAAAAAACTACTAGTTTGCTGAAATCTCAGCAAACATTTTTTCACCAAAACTTGATGATACTTGGTGGTAATGATCAGTTCACTAATCCCACTTGGCTGCCCAACTTTCACTCTTCTAGGTTCAAGCGTTCGTTTCCAGTAACACTTTGAATTTTTAGGTTTCACTCTGTTTTCTGCTATATAGATAGATGTGTTTGAAACTCTAAGTCAAACACGGTTTGTGCTAGCTGCGTGAAACTTGACAAAATGAAATAGTTCTAAGTTCTATCTCTATGGTTTGTTTCCTCTTGAAGTACCCCATGCAGAGACTGGCGAAAAACACTTTCGTTTGAAAGGGGTTGCCAAGCTTCCAAAAAACTACTAGTTTGCTGAAATCTCAGCAAACATTTTTTCACCAAATCTTGATGATACTTGGTGGTAATGATCAGTTCACTAATCTCACTTGGCTGCCCAACTTTCACTCTTCTAGGTTCAAGCGTTCGTTTCCAGTAACACTTTGAATTTTTAGGTTTCACTCTGTTTTCTGCTATATAGATAGATGTGTTTGAAACTCTGAATCAAACACGGTTTGTGCTAGCTGCGTGAAACTTGACAAAATGAAAGAGTTCTAAGTTCTATCTCTATGGTTTGTTTCCTCTTGAAGTACCCCATGCAGAGACTGGCGAAAAACACTTTCGTTTGAAAGGGGTTGCCAAGCTTCCAAAAAACTACTAGTTTGCTGAAATCTCAGCAAACATTTTTTCACCAAATCTTGATGATACTTGGTGGTAATGATCAGTTCACTAATCTCACTTGGCTGCCCAACTTTCACTCTTCTAGGTTCAAGCGTTCGTTTCCAGTAACACTTTGAATTTTTAGGTTTCACTCTGTTTTCTGCTATATAGATAGATGTGTTTGAAACTCTGAATCAAACACGGTTTGTGCTAGCTCCTTGAAACTTGACCAAATGAAGTAGTTCTAAGTTCTATCTCTATGGTTTGTTTCCTCTTGAAGTACCCCATGCAGAGACTGGCGAAAAACACTTTCGTTTGAAAGGGGTTGCCAAGCGTCCAAAAAACTACTAGTTTGCTGAAATCTCAGCAAACAGTTTTTCACCAAAACTTGATGATACTTGGTGGTAATGATCAGTTCACTAATCCCACTTGGCTGCCCAACTTTCACTCTTCTAGGTTCAAGCGTTCGTTTCCAGTAACATTTTGAATTTTTAGGTTTCACTCTGTTTTCTGCTAAATAGATAGATGTGTTTGGAATTCTAAATCAAACACGGTTTATGCTAGCTCCTTGAAACTTGACCAAATGAAGTAGTTCTAAGTTCTATCTCTATGGTTTGTTTCCTCTTGAAGTACCCCATGCAGAGACTGGCGAAAAACACTTTCGTTTGAAAGGGGTTGCCAAGCGTCCAAAAAACTACTAGTTTGCTGAAATCTCAGCAAACATTTTTTCACCAAAACTTGATGATACTTGGTGGTAATGATCAGTTCACTAATCCCACTTGGCTGCCCAACTTTCACTCTTCTAGGTTCAAGCGTTCGTTTCCAGTAACACTTTGAATTTTTAGGTTTCACTCTGTTTTCTGCTATATAGATAGATGTGTTTGGAATTCTAAATCAAACACGGTTTGTGCTAGCTCCTTGAAACTTGACCAAATGATGTAGTTCTAAGTTCTATCTCTATGGTTTGTTTCCTCTTGAAGTACCCCATGCAGAGACTGGCGAAAAACACTTTCGTTTGAAAGGGGTTGCCAAGCGTCCAAAAAACTACTAGTTTGCTGAAATCTCAGCAAACATTTTTTCACCAAAACTTGATGATATTTGGTGGTAATGATCAGTTCACTAATCCCACTTGACTGCCCAACTTTCACTCTTCTAGGTTCAAGCGTTCGTTTCCACTAACACTTTGAATTTTTAGGTTTCACTCTGTTTTCTGCTATATAGATAGATGTGTTTGGAATTCTAAATCAAACACGGTTTGTGCTAGCTCCTTGAAACTTGACAAAATAAAGTAGTTCTAAGTTCTATCTCTATGGTTTGTTTCCTCTTGAAGTACCCCATGCAGAGACTGGAGAAAAACACTTTCGTTTGAAAGGGGTTGCCAAGCGTCCAAAAAACTACTAGTTTGCTGAAATCTCAGCAAACATTTTTTCACCAAAACTTGATGATACTTGGTGGTAATGATCAGTTCACTAATCCCACTTGGCTGCCCAACTTTCACTCTTCTAGGTTCAAGCTTTCGTTTCCAGTAACACTTTGAATTTTTAGATTTCACTCTGTTTTCTGCTATATAGATAGATGTGTTTGAAACTCTGAGTCAAACACGGTTTGTGCTAGCTGCGTGAAACTTGACAAAATGAAATAGTTCTAAGTTCTATCTCTATGGTTTGTTTCCTCTTGAAGTACCCCATGCAGAGACTGGCGAAAAACACTTTCGTTTGAAAGGGGTTGCCAAGCTTCCAAAAAACTACTAGTTTGCTGAAATCTCAGCAAACATTTTTTCACCAAAACTTGATGATACTTGGTGGTAATGATCAGTTCACTAATCCCACTTGACTGCCCAACTTTCACTCTTCTAGGTTCAAGCGTTCGTTTCCAGTAACACTTTGAATTTTTAGGTTTCACTCTGTTTTCTGCTATATAGATAGATGTGTTTGGAATTCTAAATCAAACACGGTTTGTGCTAGCTCCTTGAAACTTGACCAAATGAAGTAGTTCTAAGTTCTATCTCTATGGTTTGTTTCCTCTTGAAGTACACCATGCAGAGACTGGCGAAAAACACTTTCGTTTGAAAGGGGTTGCCAAGCGTCCAAAAAACTACTAGTTTGCTGAAATCTCAGCAAACATTTTTTCACCAAAACTTGATGATACTTGGTGGTAATGATCAGTTCACTAATCCCACTTGGCTGCCCAAATTTCACTCTTCTAGGTTCAAGCGTTCGTTTCCAGTAACACTTTGAATTTTTAGGTTTCACTCTGTTTTCTGCTATATAGATAGATGTGTTTGAAACTCTGAGTCAAACACGGTTTGTGCTAGCTGCGTGAAACTTGACAAAATGAAATCGTTCTAAGTTCTATCTCTATGGTTTGTTTCCTCTTGAAGTACCCCATGCAGAGACTGGCGCAAAACACTTTCGTTTGAAAGGGGTTGCCAAGCTTCCAAAAAACTACTAGTTTGCTGAAATCTCAGCAAACATTTTTTCACCAAATCTTGATGATACTTGGTGGTAATGATCAGTTCACTAATCTCACTTGGCTGCCCAACTTTCACTCTTCTAGGTTCAAGCGTTCGTTTCCAGTAACACTTTGAATTTTTAGGTTTCACTCTGTTTTCTGCTATATAGATAGATGTGTTTGAAACTCTGAATCAAACACGGTTTGTGCTAGCTCCTTGAAACTTGACCAAATGAAGTAGTTCTAAGTTCTATCTCTATGGTTTGTTTCCTCTTGAAGTACCCCATGCAGAGACTGGCGAAAAACACTTTCGTTTGAAAGGGGTTACCAAGCGTCCAAAAAACTACTAGTTTGCTGAAATCTCAGCAAACAGTTTTTCACCAAAACTTGATGATACTTGGTGGTAATGATCAGTTCACTAATCCCACTTGGCTGCCCAACTTTCACTCTTCTAGGTTCAAGCGTTCGTTTCCAGTAACATTTTGAATTTTTAGGTTTCACTCTGTTTTCTGCTATATAGATAGATGTGTTTGGAATTCTAAATCAAACACGGTTTGTGCTAGCTCCTTGAAACTTGACCAAATGAAGTAGTTCTAAGTTCTATCTCTATGGTTTGTTTCCTCTTGAAGTACCCCATGCAGAGACTGGCGAAAAACACTTTCGTTTGAAAGGGGTTGCCAAGCGTCCAAAAAACTACTAGTTTGCTGAAATCTCAGCAAACAGTTTTTCACCAAAACTTGATGATACTTGGTGGTAATGATCAGTTCACTAATCCCACTTGGCTGCCCAACTTTCACTCTTCTAGGTTCAAGCGTTCGTTTCCAGTAACACTTTGAATTTTTAGGTTTCACTCTGTTTTCTGCTATATAGATAGATGTGTTTGGAATTCTAAATCAAACACGGTTTGTGCTAGCTCCTTGAAACTTGACCAAATGATGTAGTTCTAAGTTCTATCTCTATGGTTTGTTTCCTCTTGAAGTACCCCATGCAGAGACTGGCAAAAAACACTTTCGTTTGAAAGGGGTTGCCAAGCGTCCAAAAAACTACTAGTTTGCTGAAATCTCAGCAAACATTTTTTCACCAAAACTTGATGATACTTGGTGGTAATGATCAGTTCACTAATCCCACTTGGCTGCCCAACTTTCACTCTTCTAGGTTCAAGCGTTCGTTTCCAGTAACACTTTGAATTTTTAGGTTTCACTCTGTTTTCTGCTATATAGATAGATGTGTTTGAAACTCTAAGTCAAACACGGTTTGTGCTAGCTGCGTGAAACTTGACAAAATGAAATAGTTCTAAGTTCTATCTCTATGGTTTGTTTCCTCTTGAAGTACCCCATGCAGAGACTGGCGAAAAACACTTTCGTTTGAAAGGGGTTGCCAAGCTTCCAAAAAACTACTAGTTTGCTGAAATCTCAGCAAACATTTTTTCACCAAATCTTGATGATACTTGGTGGTAATGATCAGTTCACTAATCTCACTTGGCTGCCCAACTTTCACTCTTCTAGGTTCAAGCGTTCGTTTCCAGTCACACTTTGAATTTTTAGGTTTCACTCTGTTTTCTGCTATATAGATAGATGTGTTTGAAACTCTGAGTCAAACACGGTTTGTGCTAGCTGCGTGAAACTTGACAAAATGAAAGAGTTCTAAGTTCTATCTCTATGGTTTGTTTCCTCTTGAAGTACCCCATGCAGAGACTGGCGAAAAACACTTTCGTTTGAAAGGGGTTGCCAAGCTTCCAAAAAACTACTAGTTTGCTGAAATCTCAGCAAACATTTTTTCACCAAATCTTGATGATACTTGGTGGTAATGATCAGTTCACTAATCTCACTTGGCGGCCCAACTTTCACTCTTCTAGGTTCAAGCGTTCGTTTCCAGTAACACTTTGAATTTTTAGGTTTCACTCTGTTTTCTGCTATATAGATAGATGTGTTTGAAACTCTGAATCAAACACGGTTTGTGCTAGCTCCTTGAAACTTGACCAAATGAAGTAGTTCTAAGTTCTATCTCTATGGTTTGTTTCCTCTTGAAGTACCCCATGCAGAGACTGGCGAAAAACACTTTCGTTTGAAAGGGGTTGCCAAGCGTCCAAAAAACTACTAGTTTGCTGAAATCTCAGCAAACAGTTTTTCACCAAAACTTGATGATACTTGGTGGTAATGATCAGTTCACTAATCCCACTTGGCTGCCCAACTTTCACTCTTCTAGGTTCAAGCGTTCGTTTCCAGTAACATTTTGAATTTTTTAGGTTTCACTCTGTTTTCTGCTAAATAGATAGATGTGTTTGGAATTCTAAATCAAACACGGTTTATGCTAGCTCCTTGAAACTTGACCAAATGAAGTAGTTCTAAGTTCTATCTCTATGGTTTGTTTCCTCTTGAAGTACCCCATGCAGAGACTGGCGAAAAACACTTTCGTTTGAAAGGGGTTGCCAAGCGTCCAAAAAACTACTAGTTTGCTGAAATCTCAGCAAACATTTTTTCACCAAAACTTGATGATACTTGGTGGTAATGATCAGTTCACTAATCCCACTTGGCTGCCCAACTTTCACTCTTCTAGGTTCAAGCTTTCGTTTCCAGTAACACTTTGAATTTTTAGATTTCACTCTGTTTTCTGCTATATAGATAGATGTGTTTGAAACTCTGAGTCAAACACGGTTTGTGCTAGCTGCGTGAAACTTGACAAAATGAAATAGTTCTAAGTTCTATCTCTATGGTTTGTTTCCTCTTGAAGTACCCCATGCAGAGACTGGCGAAAAACACTTTCGTTTGAAAGGGGTTGCCAAGCTTCCAAAAAACTACTAGTTTGCTGAAATCTCAGCAAACATTTTTTCACCAAAACTTGATGATACTTGGTGGTAATGATCAGTTCACTAATCCCACTTGACTGCCCAACTTTCACTCTTCTAGGTTCAAGCGTTCGTTTCCAGTAACACTTTGAATTTTTAGGTTTCACTCTGTTTTCTGCTATATAGATAGATGTGTTTGGAATTCTAAATCAAACACGGTTTGTGCTAGCTCTTGAAACTTGACCAAATGAAGTAGTTCTAAGTTCTATCTCTATGGTTTGTTTCCTCTTGAAGTACCCCATGCAGAGACTGGCGAAAAACACTTTCGTTTGAAAGGGGTTGCCAAGCGTCCAAAAAACTACTAGTTTGCTGAAATCTCAGCAAACATTTTTCACCAAAACTTGATGATACTTGGTGGTAATGATCAGTCACTAATCCCACTTGGCTGCCCAAATTTCACTCTTCTAGGTTCAAGCGTTCGTTTCCAGTAACACTTTGAATTTTTAGGTTTCACTCTGTTTTCTGCTATATAGATAGATGTGTTTGAAACTCTGAGTCAAACACGGTTTGTGCTAGCTGCGTGAAACTTGACAAAATGAAATCGTTCTAAGTTCTATCTCTATGGTTTGTTTCCTCTTGAAGTACCCCATGCAGAGACTGCGAAAAACACTTTCGTTTGAAAGGGGTTGCCAAGCGTCCAAAAAACTACTAGTTTGCTGATGAAATCTCAGCAAACAGTTTTTCACCAAAACTTGATGATACTTGGTGGTAATGATCAGTTCACTAATCCCACTTGGCTGCCCAACTTTCACTCTTCTAGGTTCAAGCGTTCGTTTCCAGTAACATTTTGAATTTTTAGGTTTCACTCTGTTTTCTGCTATATAGATAGATGTGTTTGGAATTCTAAATCAAACACGGTTTGTGCTAGCTCCTTGAAACTTGACCAAATGAAGTAGTTCTAAGTTCTATCTCTATGGTTTGTTTCCTCTTGAAGTACCCCATGCAGAGACTGGCGAAAAACACTTTCGTTTGAAAGGGGTTGCCAAGCGTCCAAAAAACTACTAGTTTGCTGAAATCTCAGCAAACATTTTTTCACCAAAACTTGATGATACTTGGTGGTAATGATCAGTTCACTAATCCCACTTGGCTGCCCAACTTTCACTCTTCTAGGTTCAAGCGTTCGTTTCCAGTAACACTTTGAATTTTTAGGTTTCACTCTGTTTTCTGCTATATAGATAGATGTGTTTGGAATTCTAAATCAAACACGGTTTGTGCTAGCTCCTTGAAACTTGACCAAATGATGTAGTTCTAAGTTCTATCTCTATGGTTTGTTTCCTCTTGAAGTACCCCATGCAGAGACTGGCGAAAAACACTTTCGTTTGAAAGGGGTTGCCAAGCGTCCAAAAAACTACTAGTTTGCTGAAATCTCAGCAAACATTTTTTCACCAAAACTTGATGATACTTGGTGGTAATGATCAGTTCACTAATCCCACTTGGCTGCCCAACTTTCACTCTTCTAGGTTCAAGCGTTCGTTTCCAGTAACACTTTGAATTTTTAGGTTTCACTCTGTTTTCTGCTATATAGATAGATGTGTTTGAAACTCTAAGTCAAACACGGTTTGTGCTAGCTGCGTGAAACTTGACAAAATGAAATAGTTCTAAGTTCTATCTCTATGGTTTGTTTCCTCTTGAAGTACCCCATGCAGAGACTGGCGAAAAACACTTTCGTTTGAAAGGGGTTGCCAGCTTCCAAAAAACTACTAGTTTGCTGAAATCTCAGCAAACATTTTTCACCAAATCTTGATGATACTTGGTGGTAATGATCAGTTCACTAATCTCACTTGGCTGCCCAACTTTCACTCTTCTAGGTTCAAGCGTTCGTTTCCAGTAACACTTTGAATTTTTAGGTTTCACTCTGTTTTCTGCTATATAGATAGATGTGTTTGAAACTCTGAATCAAACACGGTTTGTGCTAGCTCCTTGAAACTTGACCAAATGAAGTAGTTCTAAGTTCTATCTCTATGGTTTGTTTCCTCTTGAAGTACCCCATGCAGAGACTGGCGAAAAACACTTTCGTTTGAAAGGGGTTGCCAAGCGTCCAAAAAACTACTAGTTTGCTGAAATCTCAGCAAACAGTTTTTCACCAAAACTTGATGATACTTGGTGGTAATGATCAGTTCACTAATCCCACTTGGCTGCCCAACTTTCACTCTTCTAGGTTCAAGCGTTCGTTTCCAGTAACATTTTGAATTTTTAGGTTTCACTCTGTTTTCTGCTATATAGATAGATGTGTTTGGAATTCTAAATCAAACACGGTTTGTGCTAGCTCCTTGAAACTTGACCAAATGAAGTAGTTCTAAGTTCTATCTCTATGGTTTGTTTCCTCTTGAAGTACCCCATGCAGAGACTGGCGAAAACACTTTCGTTTGAAAGGGGTTGCCAAGCGTCCAAAAAACTACTAGTTTGCTGAAATCTCAGCAAACATTTTTTCACCAAAACTTGATGATACTTGGTGGTAATGATCAGTTCACTAATCCCACTTGGCTGCCCAACTTTCACTCTTCTAGGTTCAAGCGTTCGTTTCCAATAACACTTTGAATTTTTAGGTTTCACTCTGTTTTCTGCTATATAGATAGATGTGTTTGGAATTCTAAATCAAACACGGTTTGTGCTAGCTCCTTGAAACTTGACCAAATGATGTAGTTCTAAGTTCTATCTCTATGGTTTGTTTCCTCTTGAAGTACCCCATGCAGAGACTGGCGAAAAACACTTTCGTTTGAAAGGGGTTGCCAAGCGTCCAAAAAACTACTAGTTTGCTGAAATCTCAGCAAACATTTTTTCACCAAAACTTGATGATACTTGGTGGTAATGATCAGTTCACTAATCCCACTTGGCTGCCCAACTTTCACTCTTCTAGGTTCAAGCTTTCGTTTCCAGTAACACTTTGAATTTTTAGATTTCACTCTGTTTTCTGCTATATAGATAGATGTGTTTGAAACTCTGAGTCAAACACGGTTTGTGCTAGCTGCGTGAAACTTGACAAAATGAAATCGTTCTAAGTTCTATCTCTAGGGTTTGTTTCCTCTTGAAGTACCCCATGCAGAGACTGGCGAAAAACACTTTCGTTTGAAAGGGGTTGCCAAGCGTCCAAAAAACTACTAGTTTGCTGAAATCTCAGCAACATTTTTTCACCAAAACTTGATGATACTTGGTGGTAATGATCAGTTCACTAATCCCACTTGGCTGCCCAAATTTCACTCTTCTAGGTTCAAGCGTTCGTTTCCAGTAACACTTTGAATTTTTAGGTTTCACTCTGTTTTCTGCTATATAGATAGATGTGTTTGAAACTCTGAGTCAAACACGGTTTGTGCTAGCTGCGTGAAACTTGACAAAATGAAAGAGTTCTAAGTTCTATCTCTATGGTTTGTTTCCTCTTGAAGTACCCCATGCAGAGACTGGCGAAAAACACTTTCGTTTGAAAGGGGTTGCCAAGCTTCCAAAAAACTACTAGTTTGCTGAAATCTCAGCAAACATTTTTTCACCAATCTTGATGATACTTGGTGGTAATGATCAGTTCACTAATCTCACTTGGCTGCCCAACTTTCACTCTTCTAGGTTCAAGCGTTCGTTTCCAGTAACACTTTGAATTTTTAGGTTTCACTCTGTTTTCTGCTATATAGATAGATGTGTTTGAAACTCTGAATCAAACACGGTTTGTGCTAGCTCCTTGAAACTTGACCAAATGAAGTAGTTCTAAGTTCTATCTCTATGGTTTGTTTCCTCTTGAAGTACCCCATGCAGAGACTGGCGAAAAACACTTTCGTTTGAAAGGGGTTGCCAAGCGTCCAAAAAACTACTAGTTTGCTGAAATCTCAGCAAACAGTTTTTCACCAAAACTTGATGATACTTGGTGGTAATGATCAGTTCACTAATCCCACTTGGCTGCCCAACTTTCACTCTTCTAGGTTCAAGCGTTCGTTTCCAGTAACATTTTGAATTTTTAGGTTTCACTCTGTTTTCTGCTAAATAGATAGATGTGTTTGGAATTCTAAATCAAACACGGTTTATGCTAGCTCCTTGAAACTTGACCAAATGAAGTAGTTCTAAGTTCTATCTCTATGGTTTGTTTCCTCTTGAAGTACCCCATGCAGAGACTGGCGAAAAACACTTTCGTTTGAAAGGGGTTGCCAAGCGTCCAAAAAACTACTAGTTTGCTGAAATCTCAGCAAACATTTTTTCACCAAAACTTGATGATACTTGGTGGTAATGATCAGTTCACTAATCCCACTTGGCTGCCCAACTTTCACTCTTCTAGGTTCAAGCTTTCGTTTCCAGTAACACTTTGAATTTTTAGATTTCACTCTGTTTTCTGCTATATAGATAGATGTGTTTGAAACTCTGAGTCAAACACGGTTTGTGCTAGCTGCGTGAAACTTGACAAAATGAAATAGTTCTAAGTTCTATCTCTATGGTTTGTTTCCTCTTGAAGTACCCCATGCAGAGACTGGCGAAAAACACTTTCGTTTGAAAGGGGTTGCCAAGCTTCCAAAAAACTACTAGTTTGCTGAAATCTCAGCAAACATTTTTTCACCAAAACTTGATGATACTTGGTGGTAATGATCAGTTCACTAATCCCACTTGACTGCCCAACTTTCACTCTTCTAGGTTCAAGCGTTCGTTTCCAGTAACACTTTGAATTTTTAGGTTTCACTCTGTTTTCTGCTATATAGATAGATGTGTTTGGAATTCTAAATCAAACACGGTTTGTGCTAGCTCCTTGAAACTTGACCAAATGAAGTAGTTCTAAGTTCTATCTCTATGGTTTGTTTCCTCTTGAAGTACCCCATGCAGAGACTGGCGAAAAACACTTTCGTTTGAAAGGGGTTGCCAAGCGTCCAAAAAACTACTAGTTTGCTGAAATCTCAGCAAACATTTTTTCACCAAAACTTGATGATACTTGGTGGTAATGATCAGTTCACTAATCCCACTTGGCTGCCCAAATTTCACTCTTCTAGGTTCAAGCGTTCGTTTCCAGTAACACTTTGAATTTTTAGGTTTCACTCTGTTTTCTGCTATATAGATAGATGTGTTTGAAACTCTGAGTCAAACACGGTTTGTGCTAGCTGCGTGAAACTTGACAAAATGAAATCGTTCTAAGTTCTATCTCTATGGTTTGTTTCCTCTTGAAGTACCCCATGCAGAGACTGGCGAAAAACACTTTCGTTTGAAAGGGGTTGCCAAGCGTCCAAAAAACTACTAGTTTGCTGAAATCTCAGCAAACAGTTTTTCACCAAATCTTGATGATACTTGGTGGTAATGATCAGTTCACTAATCCCACTTGGCTGCCCAACTTTCACTCTTCTAGGTTCAAGCGTTCGTTTCCAGTAACATTTTGAATTTTTAGGTTTCACTCTGTTTTCTGCTATATAGATAGATGTGTTTGGAATTCTAAATCAAACACGGTTTGTGCTAGCTCCTTGAAACTTGACCAAATGAAGTAGTTCTAAGTTCTATCTCTATGGTTTGTTTCCTCTTGAAGTACCCCATGCAGAGACTGGCGAAAAACACTTTCGTTTGAAAGGGGTTGCCAAGCGTCCAAAAAACTACTAGTTTGCTGAAATCTCAGCAAACATTTTTTCACCAAAACTTGATGATACTTGGTGGTAATGATCAGTTCACTAATCCCACTTGGCTGCCCAACTTTCACTCTTCTAGGTTCAAGCGTTCGTTTCCAGTAACACTTTGAATTTTTAGGTTTCACTCTGTTTTCTGCTATATAGATAGATGTGTTTGGAATTCTAAATCAAACACGGTTTGTGCTAGCTCCTTGAAACTTGACCAAATGATGTAGTTCTAAGTTCTATCTCTATGGTTTGTTTCCTCTTGAAGTACCCCATGCAGAGACTGGCGAAAAACACTTTCGTTTGAAAGGGGTTGCCAAGCGTCCAAAAAACTACTAGTTTGCTGAAATCTCAGCAAACATTTTTTCACCAAAACTTGATGATACTTGGTGGTAATGATCAGTTCACTAATCCCACTTGGCTGCCCAACTTTCACTCTTCTAGGTTCAAGCGTTCGTTTCCAGTAACACTTTGAATTTTTAGGTTTCACTCTGTTTTCTGCTATATAGATAGATGTGTTTGAAACTCTAAGTCAAACACGGTTTGTGCTAGCTGCGTGAAACTTGACAAAATGAAATAGTTCTAAGTTCTATCTCTATGGTTTGTTTCCTCTTGAAGTACCCCATGCAGAGACTGGCGCAAAACACTTTCGTTTGAAAGGGGTTGCCAAGCTTCCAAAAAACTACTAGTTTGCTGAAATCTCAGCAAACATTTTTTCACCAAATCTTGATGATACTTGGTGGTAATGATCAGTTCACTAATCTCACTTGGCTGCCCAACTTTCACTCTTCTAGGTTCAAGCGTTCGTTTCCAGTAACACTTTGAATTTTTAGGTTTCACTCTGTTTTCTGATATATAGATAGATGTGTTTGAAACTCTGAATCAAACACGGTTTGTGCTAGCTCCTTGAAACTTGACCAAATGAAGTAGTTCTAAGTTCTATCTCTATGGTTTGTTTCCTCTTGAAGTACCCCATGCAGAGACTGGCGAAAAACACTTTCGTTTGAAAGGGGTTGCCAAGCGTCCAAAAAACTACTAGTTTGCTGAAATCTCAGCAAACAGTTTTTCACCAAAACTTGATGATACTTGGTGGTAATGATCAGTTCACTAATCCCACTTGGCTGCCCAACTTTCACTCTTCTAGGTTCAAGCGTTCGTTTCCAGTAACATTTTGAATTTTTAGGTTTCACTCTGTTTTCTGCTATATAGATAGATGTGTTTGGAATTCTAAATCAAACACGGTTTGTGCTAGCTCCTTGAAACTTGACCAAATGAAGTAGTTCTAAGTTCTATCTCTATGGTTTGTTTCCTCTTGAAGTACCCCATGCAGAGACTGGCGAAAAACACTTTCGTTTGAAAGGGGTTGCCAAGCGTTTAAAAAACTACTAGTTTGCTGAAATCTCAGCAAACATTTTTTCACCAAAACTTGATGATACTTGGTGGTAATGATCAGTTCACTAATCCCACTTGGCTGCCCAACTTTCACTCTTCTAGGTTCAAGCGTTCGTTTCCAATAACACTTTGAATTTTTAGGTTTCACTCTGTTTTCTGCTATATAGATAGATATGTTTGGAATTCTAAATCAAACACGGTTTGTGCTAGCTCCTTGAAACTTGACCAAATGATGTAGTTCTAAGTTCTATCTCTATGGTTTGTTTCCTCTTGAAGTCCCCCATGCAGAGACTGGCGAAAAACACTTTCGTTTGAAAGGGGTTGCCAAGCGTCCAAAAAACTACTAGTTTGCTGAAATCTCAGCAAACATTTTTTCACCAAAACTTGATGTTACTTGGTGGTAATGATCAGTTCACTAATCTCACTTGGCTGCCCAACTTTCACTCTTCTAGGTTCAAGCGTTCGTTTCCAGTAACACTTTTGAATTTTTAGATTTCACTCTGTTTTCTGCTATATAGATAGATGTGTTTGAAACTCTGAATCAAACACGGTTTGTGCTAGCTCCTTGAAACTTGACCAAATGAAGTAGTTCTAAGTTCTATCTCTATGGTTTGTTTCCTCTTGAAGTACCCCATGCAGAGACTGGCGAAAAACACTTTCGTTTGAAAGGGGTTGCCAAGCGTCCAAAAAACTACTAGTTTGCTGAAATCTCAGCAAACAGTTTTTCACCAAAACTTGATGATACTTGGTGGTAATGATCAGTTCACTAATCCCACTTGGCTGCCCAACTTTCACTCTTCTAGGTTCAAGCGTTCGTTTTCCAGTAACATTTTGAATTTTTAGGTTTCACTCTGTTTTCTGCTAAATAGATAGATGTGTTTGGAATTCTAAATCAAACACGGTTTATGCTAGCTCCTTGAAACTTGACCAAATGAAGTAGTTCTAAGTTCTATCTCTATGGTTTGTTTCCTCTTGAAGTACCCCATGCAGAGACTGGCGAAAAACACTTTCGTTTGAAAGGGGTTGCCAAGCGTTTAAAAAACTACTAGTTTGCTGAAATCTCAGCAAACATTTTTTCACCAAAACTTGATGATACTTGGTGGTAATGATCAGTTCACTAATCCCACTTGGCTGCCCAACTTTCACTCTTCTAGGTTCAAGCGTTCGTTTCCAATAACACTTTGAATTTTTAGGTTTCACTCTGTTTTCTGCTATATAGATAGATATGTTTGGAATTCTAAATCAAACACGGTTTGTGCTAGCTCCTTGAAACTTGACCAAATGATGTAGTTCTAAGTTCTATCTCTATGGTTTGTTTCCTCTTGAAGTCCCCCATGCAGAGACTGGCGAAAAACACTTTCGTTTGAAAGGGGTTGCCAAGCGTCCAAAAAACTACTAGTTTGCTGAAATCTCAGCAAACATTTTTCACCAAAACTTGATGTTACTTGGTGGTAATGATCAGTTCACTAATCTCACTTGGCTGCCCAACTTTCACTCTTCTAGGTTCAAGCGTTCGTTTCCAGTAACACTTTGAATTTTTAGATTTCACTCTGTTTTCTGCTATATAGATAGATGTGTTTGAAACTCTGAATCAAACACGGTTTGTGCTAGCTCCTTGAAACTTGACCAAATGAAGTAGTTCTAAGTTCTATCTCTATGGTTTGTTTCCTCTTGAAGTACCCCATGCAGAGACTGGCGAAAAACACTTTCGTTTGAAAGGGGTTGCCAAGCGTCCCAAAAAACTACTAGTTTGCTGAAATCTCAGCAAACAGTTTTTCACCAAAACTTGATGATACTTGGTGGTAATGATCAGTTCACTAATCCACTTGGCTGCCCAACTTTCACTCTTCTAGGTTCAAGCGTTCGTTTCCAGTAACATTTTGAATTTTTAGGTTTCACTCTGTTTTCTGCTAAATAGATAGATGTGTTTGGAATTCTAAATCAAACACGGTTTATGCTAGCTCCTTGAAACTTGACCAAATGAAGTAGTTCTAAGTTCTATCTCTATGGTTTGTTTCCTCTTGAAGTACCCCATGCAGAGACTGGCGAAAAACACTTTCGTTTGAAAGGGGTTGCCAAGCGTCCAAAAAACTACTAGTTTGCTGAAATCTCAGCAAACATTTTTTCACCAAAACTTGATGATACTTGGTGGTAATGATCAGTTCACTAATCCCACTTGGCTGCCCAACTTTCACTCTTCTAGGTTCAAGCTTTCGTTTCCAGTAACACTTTGAATTTTTAGATTTCACTCTGTTTTCTGCTATATAGATAGATGTGTTTGAAACTCTGAGTCAAACACGGTTTGTGCTAGCTGCGTGAAACTTGACAAAATGAAATCGTTCTAAGTTCTATCTCTATGGTTTGTTTCCTCTTGAAGTACCCCATGCAGAGACTGGCGAAAAACACTTTCGTTTGAAAGGGGTTGCCAAGCGTCCAAAAAACTACTAGTTTGCTGAAATCTCAGCAAACAGTTTTTCACCAAAACTTGATGATACTTGGTGGTAATGATCAGTTCACTAATCCCACTTGGCTGCCCAACTTTCACTCTTCTAGGTTCAAGCGTTCGTTTCCAGTAACATTTTGAATTTTTAGGTTTCACTCTGTTTTCTGCTATATAGATAGATGTGTTTGGAATTCTAAATCAAACACGGTTTGTGCTAGCTCCTTGAAACTTGACCAAATGAAGTAGTTCTAAGTTCTATCTCTATGGTTTGTTTCCTCTTGAAGTACCCCATGCAGAGACTGGCGAAAAACACTTTCGTTTGAAAGGGGTTGCCAAGCGTCCAAAAAACTACTAGTTTGCTGAAATCTCAGCAAACATTTTTTCACCAAAACTTGATGATACTTGGTGGTAATGATCAGTTCACTAATCCACTTGGCTGCCCAACTTTCACTCTTCTAGGAGCGTTCGTTTCCAGTAACACTTTGAATTTTTAGGTTTCACTCTGTTTTCTGCTATATAGATAGATGTGTTTGGAATTCTAAATCAAACACGGTTTGTGCTAGCTCCTTGAAACTTGACCAAATGATGTAGTTCTAAGTTCTATCTCTATGGTTTGTTTCCTCTTGAAGTACCCCATGCAGAGACTGGCGAAAAACACTTTCGTTTGAAAGGGGTTGCCAAGCGTCCAAAAAACTACTAGTTTGCTGAAATCTCAGCAAACATTTTTTCACCAAAACTTGATGATACTTGGTGGTAATGATCAGTTCACTAATCCCACTTGGCTGCCCAAATTTCACTCTTCTAGGTTCAAGCGTTCGTTTCCAGTAACACTTTGAATTTTTAGGTTTCACTCTGTTTCTGCTATATAGATAGATGTGTTTGAAACTCTAAGTCAAACACGGTTTGTGCTAGCTGCGTGAAACTTGACAAAATGAAATAGTTCTAAGTTCTATCTCTATGGTTTGTTTCCTCTTGAAGTACCCCATGCAGAGACTGGCGCAAAACACTTTCGTTTGAAAGGGGGTTGCCAAGCTTCCAAAAAACTACTAGTTTGCTGAAATCTCAGCAAACATTTTTTCACCAAATCTTGATGATACTTGGTGGTAATGATCAGTTCACTAATCTCACTTGGCTGCCCAACTTTCACTCTTCTAGGTTCAAGCGTTCGTTTCCAGTAACACTTTGAATTTTTAGGTTTCACTCTGTTTTCTGCTATATAGATAGATGTGTTTGAAACTCTGAATCAAACACGGTTTGTGCTAGCTCCTTGAAACTTGACCAAATGAAGTAGTTCTAAGTTCTATCTCTATGGTTTGTTTCCTCTTGAAGTACCCCATGCAGAGACTGGCGAAAAACACTTTCGTTTGAAAGGGGTTGCCAAGCGTCCAAAAAACTACTAGTTTGCTGAAATCTCAGCAAACAGTTTTTCACCAAAACTTGATGATACTTGGTGGTAATGATCAGTTCACTAATCCCACTTGGCTGCCCAACTTTCACTCTTCTAGGTTCAAGCGTTCGTTTCCAGTAACATTTTGAATTTTTAGGTTTCACTCTGTTTTCTGCTATATAGATAGATGTGTTTGGAATTCTAAATCAAACACGGTTTGTGCTAGCTCCTTGAAACTTGACCAAATGAAGTAGTTCTAAGTTCTATCTCTATGGTTTGTTTCCTCTTGAAGTACCCCATGCAGAGACTGGCGAAAAACACTTTCGTTTGAAAGGGGTTGCCAAGCGTCCAAAAAACTACTAGTTTGCTGAAATCTCAGCAAACATTTTTTCACCAAAACTTGATGATACTTGGTGGTAATGATCAGTTCACTAATCCCACTTGGCTGCCCAACTTTCACTCTTCTAGGTTCAAGCGTTCGTTTCCAATAACACTTTGAATTTTTAGGTTTCACTCTGTTTTCTGCTATATAGATAGATATGTTTGGAATTCTAAATCAAACACCGGTTTGTGCTAGCTCCTTGAAACTTGACCAAATGATGTAGTTCTAAGTTCTATCTCTATGGTTTGTTTCCTCTTGAAGTCCCCCATGCAGAGACTGGCGAAAAACACTTTCGTTTGAAAGGGGTTGCCAAGCGTCCAAAAAACTACTAGTTTGCTGAAATCTCAGCAAACATTTTTTCACCAAAACTTGATGTTACTTGGTGGTAATGATCAGTTCACTAATCCCACTTGGCTGCCCAACTTTCACTCTTCTAGGTTCAAGCGTTCGTTTCCAGTAACACTTTGAATTTTAGGTTTCACTCTGTTTTCTGCTATATAGATAGATGTGTTTGAAACTCTAAGTCAAACACGGTTTGTGCTAGCTGCGTGAAACTTGACAAAATGAAATAGTTCTAAGTTTTATCTCTATGGTTTGTTTCCTCTTGAAGTACCCCATGCAGAGACTGGCGAAAAACACTTTCGTTTGAAAGGGGTTGCCAAGCGTCCAAAAAACTACTAGTTTGCTGAAATCTCAGCAAACATTTTTTCACCAAATCTTGATGATACTTGGTGGTAATGATCAGTTCACTTATCTCACTTGGCTGCCCTACTTTCACTCTTCTAGGTTCAAGCGTTCGTTTCCAGTAACACTTTGAATTTTTAGGTTTCACTCTGTTTTCTGCTATATAGATAGATGTGTTTGAAACTCTGAATCAAACACGGTTTGTGCTAGCTCCTTGAAACTTGACCAAATGAAGTAGTTCTAAGTTCTATCTCTATGGTTTGTTTCCTCTTGAAGTACCCCATGCAGAGACTGGCGAAAAACACTTTCGTTTGAAAGGGGTTGCCAAGCGTCCAAAAAACTACTAGTTTGCTGAAATCTCAGCAAACAGTTTTTCACCAAAACTTGATGATACTTGGTGGAAATGATCAGTTCACTAATCCCACTTGGCTGCCCAACTTTCACTCTTCTAGGTTCAAGCGTTCGTTTCCAGTAACATTTTGAATTTTTAGGTTTCACTCTGTTTTCTGCTATATAGATAGATGTGTTTGGAATTCTAAATCAAACACGGTTTGTGCTAGCTCCTTGAAACTTGACCAAATGAAGTAGTTCTAAGTTCTATCTCTATGGTTTGTTTCCTCTTGAAGTACCCCATGCAGAGACTGGCGAAAAACACTTTCGTTTGAAAGGGGTTGCCAAGCGTCCAAAAAACTACTAGTTTGCTGAAATCTCAGCAAACATTTTTCACCAAAACTTGATGATACTTGGTGGTAATGATCAGTTCTCTAATCCCACTTGGCTGCCCAACTTTCACTCTTCTAGGTTCAAGCGTTCGTTTCCAGTAACACTTTGAATTTTTAGGTTTCACTCTGTTTTCTGCTATATAGATAGATGTGTTTGAAACTCTGAGTCAAACACGGTTTGTGCTAGCTGCGTGAACTTGAAAAAATGAAATAGTTCTAAGTTCTATCTCTATGGTTTGTTTCCTCTTGAAGTACCCCATGCAGAGACTGGCGAAAAAACACTTTCGTTTGAAAGGGGTTGCCAAGCTTCCAAAAAACTACTAGTTTGTGAAATCTCAGCAAACATTTTTTCACCAAATCTTGATGATACTTGGTGGTAATGATCAGTTCACTAATCTCACTTGGCTGCCCAACTTTCACTCTTCTAGGTTCAAGCGTTCGTTTCCAGTAACACTTTGAATTTTTAGGTTTCACTCTGTTTTCTGCTATATAGATAGATGTGTTTGAAACTCTGAATCAAACACGGTTTGTGCTAGCTCCTTGAAACTTGACCAAATGAAGTAGTTCTAAGTTCTATCTCTATGGTTTGTTTCCTCTTGAAGTACCCCATGCAGAGACTGGCGAAAAACACTTTCGTTTGAAAGGGGTTGCCAAGTGTCCAAAAAACTACTAGTTTGCTGAATTCTCAGCAAACATTTTTTCACCAAAACTTGATGATACTTGGTGGTAATGATCAGTTCACTAATCCCACTTGTCTGCCCAACTTTCACTCTTCTAGGTTCAAGCGTTCGTTTCCAGTAACACTTTGAATTTTTAGGTTTCACTCTGTTTTCTGCTATATAGATAGATGTGTTTGGAATTCTAAATCAAACACGGTTTGTGCTAGCTCCTTGAAACTTGACCAAATGAAGTAGTTCTAAGTTCTATCTCTATGGTTTGTTTCCTCTTGAAGTACCCCATGCAGAGACTGGCGAAAAACACTTTCGTTTGAAAGGGTTGCCAAGCGTCCAAAAAACTACTAGTTTGCTGAAATCTCAGCAAACATTTTTTCACCAAAACTTGATGATACTTGGTGGTAATGATCAGTTCACTAATCCCACTTGGCTGCCCAACTTTCACTCTTCTAGGTTCAAGCGTTCGTTTCCAGTAACACTTTGAATTTTTAGGTTTCACTCTGTTTTCTGCTATATAGATAGATGTGTTTGGAATTCTAAATCAAACACGGTTTGTGCTAGCTCCTTGAAACTTGACCAAATGATGTAGTTCTAAGTTCTATCTCTATGGTTTGTTTCCTCTTGAAGTACCCCATGCAGAGACTGGCGAAAAACACTTTCGTTTGAAAGGGGTTGCCAAGCGTCCAAAAAACTACTAGTTTGCTGAAATCTCAGCAAACATTTTTTCACCAAAACTTGATGATATTTGGTGGTAATGATCAGTTCACTAATCCCACTTGACTGCCCAACTTTCACTCTTCTAGGTTCAAGCGTTCGTTTCCACTAACACTTTGAATTTTTAGGTTTCACTCTGTTTTCTGCTATATAGATAGATGTGTTTGGAATTCTAAATCAAACACGGTTTGTGCTAGCTCCTTGAAACTTGACAAAATAAAGTAGTTCTAAGTTCTATCTCTATGGTTTGTTTCCTCTTGAAGTACCCCATGCAGAGACTGGAGAAAAACACTTTCGTTTGAAAGGGGTTGCCAAGCGTCCAAAAAACTACTAGTTTGCTGAAATCTCAGCAAACATTTTTTCACCAAAACTTGATGATACTTGGTGGTAATGATCAGTTCACTAATCCCACTTGGCTGCCCAACTTTCACTCTTCTAGGTTCAAGCTTTCGTTTCCAGTAACACTTTGAATTTTTAGATTTCACTCTGTTTTCTGCTATATAGATAGATGTGTTTGAAACTCTGAGTCAAACACGGTTTGTGCTAGCTGCGTGAAACTTGACAAAATGAAATAGTTCTAAGTTCTATCTCTATGGTTTGTTTCCTCTTGAAGTACCCCATGCAGAGACTGGCGAAAAACACTTTCGTTTGAAAGGGTTGCCAAGCTTCCAAAAAACTACTAGTTTGCTGAAATCTCAGCAAACATTTTTTCACCAAAACTTGATGATACTTGGTGGTAATGATCAGTTCACTAATCCCACTTGACTGCCCAACTTTCACTCTTCTAGGTTCAAGCGTTCGTTTCCAGTAACACTTTGAATTTTTAGGTTTCACTCTGTTTTCTGCTATATAGATAGATGTGTTTGGAATTCTAAATCAAACACGGTTTGTGCTAGCTCCTTGAAACTTGACCAAATGAAGTAGTTCTAAGTTCTATCTCTATGGTTTGTTTCCTCTTGAAGTACCCCATGCAGAGACTGGCGAAAAACACTTTCGTTGAAAGGGGTTGCCAAGCGTCCAAAAAACTACTAGTTTGCTGAAATCTCAGCAAACATTTTTTCACCAAAACTTGATGATACTTGGTGGTAATGATCAGTTCACTAATCCCACTTGGCTGCCCAAATTTCACTCTTCTAGGTTCAAGCGTTCGTTTCCAGTAACACTTTGAATTTTTAGGTTTCACTCTGTTTCTGCTATATAGATAGATGTGTTTGAAACTCTGAGTCAAACACGGTTTGTGCTAGCTGCGTGAAACTTGACAAAATGAATCGTTCTAAGTTCTATCTCTATGGTTTGTTTCCTCTTGAAGTACCCCATGCAGAGACTGGCGCAAAACACTTTCGTTTGAAAGGGGTTGCCAAGCTTCCAAAAAACTACTAGTTTGCTGAAATCTCAGCAAACATTTTTTCACCAAATCTTGATGATACTTGGTGGTAATGATCAGTTCACTAATCTCACTTGGCTGCCCAACTTTCACTCTTCTAGGTTCAAGCGTTCGTTTCCAGTAACACTTTGAATTTTTAGGTTTCACTCTGTTTTCTGCTATATAGATAGATGTGTTTGAAACTCTGAATCAAACACGGTTTGTGCTAGCTCCTTGAAACTTGACCAAATGAAGTAGTTCTAAGTTCTATCTCTATGGTTTGTTTCCTCTTGAAGTACCCCATGCAGAGACTGGCGAAAACACTTTCGTTTGAAAGGGGTTGCCAAGCGTCCAAAAAACTACTAGTTTGCTGAAATCTCAGCAAACAGTTTTTCACCAAAACTTGATGATACTTGGTGGTAATGATCAGTTCACTAATCCCACTTGGCTGCCCAACTTTCACTCTTCTAGGTTCAAGCGTTCGTTTCCAGTAACATTTTGAATTTTTAGGTTTCACTCTGTTTTCTGCTATATAGATAGATGTGTTTGGAATTCTAAATCAAACACGGTTTGTGCTAGCTCCTTGAAACTTGACCAAATGATGTAGTTCTAAGTTCTATCTCTATGGTTTGTTTCCTCTTGAAGTACCCCATGCAGAGACTGGCAAAAAACACTTCGTTTGAAAGGGGTTGCCAAGCGTCCAAAAACTACTAGTTTGCTGAAATCTCAGCAAACATTTTTTCACCAAAACTTGATGATACTTGGTGGTAATGATCAGTTCACTAATCCCACTTGGCTGCCCAAATTTCACTCTTCTAGGTTCAAGCGTTCGTTTCCAGTAACACTTTGAATTTTTAGGTTTCACTCTGTTTTCTGCTTTTCTGCTATATAGATAGATGTGTTTGAAACTCTAAGTCAAACACGGTTTGTGCTAGCTGCGTGAAACTTGACAAAATGAAATAGTTCTAAGTTCTATCTCTAGGGTTTGTTTCCTCTTGAAGTACCCCATGCAGAGACTGGCGAAAAACACTTTCGTTTGAAAGGGGTTGCCAAGCGTCCAAAAAACTACTAGTTTGCTGAAATCTCAGCAAACATTTTTTCACCAAATCTTGATGATACTTGGTGGTAATGATCAGTTCACTAATCTCACTTGGCTGCCCAACTTTCACTCTTCTAGGTTCAAGCGTTCGTTTCCAGTAACACTTTGAATTTTTAGGTTTCACTCTGTTTTCTGCTATATAGATAGATGTGTTTGAAACTCTGAATCAAACACGGTTTGTGCTAGCTCCTTGAAACTTGACCAAATGAAGTAGTTCTAAGTTCTATCTCTATGGTTTGTTTCCTCTTGAAGTACCCCATGCAGAGACTGGCGAAAAACACTTTCGTTTGAAAGGGGTTGCCAAGCGTCCAAAAAACTACTAGTTTGCTGAAATCTCAGCAAACAGTTTTTCACCAAAACTTGATGATACTTGGTGGTAATGATCAGTTCACTAATCCCACTTGGCTGCCCAACTTTCACTCTTCTAGGTTCAAGCGTTCGTTTCCAGTAACATTTTGAATTTTTAGGTTTCACTCTGTTTTCTGCTATATAGATAGATGTGTTTGGAATTCTAAATCAAACACGGTTTGTGCTAGCTCCTTGAAACTTGACCAAATGAAGTAGTTCTAAGTTCTATCTCTATGGTTTGTTTCCTCTTGAAGTACCCCATGCAGAGACTGGCGAAAAACACTTTCGTTTGAAAGGGGTTGCCAAGCGTCCAAAAAACTACAAGTTTGCTGAAATCTCAGCAAACATTTTTTCACCAAAACTTGATGATACTTGGTGGTAATGATCAGTTCACTAATCCCACTTGGCTGCCCAACTTTCACTCTTCTAGGTTCAAGCGTTCGTTTCCAATAACACTTTGAATTTTTAGGTTTCACTCTGTTTTCTGCTATATAGATAGATGTGTTTGGAATTCTAAATCAAACACGGTTTGTGCTAGCTCCTTGAAACTTGACCAAATGATGTAGTTCTAAGTTCTATCTCTATGGTTTGTTTCCTCTTGAAGTACCCCATGCAGAGACTGGCGAAAAACACTTTCGTTTGAAAGGGGTTGCCAAGCGTCCAAAAAACTACTAGTTTGCTGAAATCTCAGCAAACATTTTTTCACCAAAACTTGATGATACTTGGTGGTAATGATCAGTTCACTAATCCCACTTGGCTGCCCAACTTTCACTCTTCTAGGTTCAAGCTTTCGTTTCCAGTAACACTTTGAATTTTTAGATTTCACTCTGTTTTCTGCTATATAGATAGATGTGTTTGAAACTCTGAGTCAAACACGGTTTGTGCTAGCTGCGTGAAACTTGACAAAATGAAATCGTTCTAAGTTCTATCTCTAGGGTTTGTTTCCTCTTGAAGTACCCCATGCAGAGACTGGCGAAAAACACTTTCGTTTGAAAGGGGTTGCCAAGCGTCCAAAAAACTACTAGTTTGCTGAAATCTCAGCAAACATTTTTTCACCAAAACTTGATGATACTTGGTGGTAATGATCAGTTCACTAATCCCACTTGGCTGCCCAAATTTCACTCTTCTAGGTTCAAGCGTTCGTTTCCAGTAACACTTTGAATTTTTAGGTTTCACTCTGTTTTCTGCTATATAGATAGATGTGTTTGAAACTCTGAGTCAAACACGGTTTGTGCTAGCTGCGTGAAACTTGACAAAATGAAATAGTTCTAAGTTCTATCTCTATGGTTTGTTTCCTCTTGAAGTACCCCATGCAGAGACTGGCGAAAAACACTTTCGTTTGAAAGGGGTTGCCAAGCTTCCAAAAAACTACTAGTTTGCTGAAATCTCAGCAAACATTTTTTCACCAAATCTTGATGATACTTGGTGGTAATGATCAGTTCACTAATCTCACTTGGCTGCCCAACTTTCACTCTTCTAGGTTCAAGCGTTCGTTTCCAGTAACACTTTGAATTTTTAGGTTTCACTCTGTTTTCTGCTATATAGATAGATGTGTTTGAAACTCTGAATCAAACACGGTTTGTGCTAGCTCCTTGAAACTTGACCAAATGAAGTAGTTCTAAGTTCTATCTCTATGGTTTGTTTCCTCTTGAAGTACCCCATGCAGAGACTGGCGAAAAACACTTTCGTTTGAAAGGGGTTGCCAAGCGTCCAAAAAACTACTAGTTTGCTGAAATCTCAGCAAACAGTTTTTCACCAAAACTTGATGATACTTGGTGGTAATGATCAGTTCACTAATCCCACTTGGCTGCCCAACTTTCACTCTTCTAGGTTCAAGCGTTCGTTTCCAGTAACATTTTGAATTTTTAGGTTTCACTCTGTTTTCTGCTAAATAGATAGATGTGTTTGGAATTCTAAATCAAACACGGTTTATGCTAGCTCCTTGAAACTTGACCAAATGAAGTAGTTCTAAGTTCTATCTCTATGGTTTGTTTCCTCTTGAAGTACCCCATGCAGAGACTGGCGAAAAACACTTTCGTTTGAAAGGGGTTGCCAAGCGTCCAAAAAACTACTAGTTTGCTGAAATCTCAGCAAACATTTTTTCACCAAAACTTGATGATACTTGGTGGTAATGATCAGTTCACTAATCCCACTTGGCTGCCCAACTTTCACTCTTCTAGGTTCAAGCTTTCGTTTCCAGTAACACTTTGAATTTTTAGATTTCACTCTGTTTTCTGCTATATAGATAGATGTGTTTGAAACTCTGAGTCAAACACGGTTTGTGCTAGCTGCGTGAAACTTGACAAAATGAAATAGTTCTAAGTTCTATCTCTATGGTTTGTTTCCTCTTGAAGTACCCCATGCAGAGACTGGCGAAAAACACTTTCGTTTGAAAGGGGTTGCCAAGCTTCCAAAAAACTACTAGTTTGCTGAAATCTCAGCAAACATTTTTTCACCAAAACTTGATGATACTTGGTGGTAATGATCAGTTCACTAATCCCACTTGACTGCCCAACTTTCACTCTTCTAGGTTCAAGCGTTCGTTTCCAGTAACACTTTGAATTTTTAGGTTTCACTCTGTTTTCTGCTATATAGATAGATGTGTTTGGAATTCTAAATCAAACACGGTTTGTGCTAGCTCCTTGAAACTTGACCAAATGAAGTAGTTCTAAGTTCTATCTCTATGGTTTGTTTCCTCTTGAAGTACCCCATGCAGAGACTGGCGAAAAACACTTTCGTTTGAAAGGGGTTGCCAAGCGTCCAAAAAACTACTAGTTTGCTGAAATCTCAGCAAACATTTTTTCACCAAAACTTGATGATACTTGGTGGTAATGATCAGTTCACTAATCCCACTTGGCTGCCCAAATTTCACTCTTCTAGGTTCAAGCGTTCGTTTCCAGTAACACTTTGAATTTTTAGGTTTCACTCTGTTTTCTGCTATATAGATAGATGTGTTTGAAACTCTGAGTCAAACACGGTTTGTGCTAGCTGCGTGAAACTTGACAAAATGAAATCGTTCTAAGTTCTATCTCTATGGTTTGTTTCCTCTTGAAGTACCCCATGCAGAGACTGGCGAAAAACACTTTCGTTTGAAAGGGGTTGCCAAGCGTCCAAAAAACTACTAGTTTGCTGAAATCTCAGCAAACAGTTTTTCACCAAAACTTGATGATACTTGGTGGTAATGATCAGTTCACTAATCCCACTTGGCTGCCCAACTTTCACTCTTCTAGGTTCAAGCGTTCGTTTCCAGTAACATTTTGAATTTTTAGGTTTCACTCTGTTTTCTGCTATATAGATAGATGTGTTTGGAATTCTAAATCAAACACGGTTTGTGCTAGCTCCTTGAAACTTGACCAAATGAAGTAGTTCTAAGTTCTATCTCTATGGTTTGTTTCCTCTTGAAGTACCCCATGCAGAGACTGGCGAAAAACACTTTCGTTTGAAAGGGGTTGCCAAGCGTCCAAAAAACTACTAGTTTGCTGAAATCTCAGCAAACATTTTTTCACCAAAACTTGATGATACTTGGTGGTAATGATCAGTTCACTAATCCCACTTGGCTGCCCAACTTTCACTCTTCTAGGTTCAAGCGTTCGTTTCCAGTAACACTTTGAATTTTTAGGTTTCACTCTGTTTTCTGCTATATAGATAGATGTGTTTGGAATTCTAAATCAAACACGGTTTGTGCTAGCTCCTTGAAACTTGACCAAATGATGTAGTTCTAAGTTCTATCTCTATGGTTTGTTTCCTCTTGAAGTACCCCATGCAGAGACTGGCGAAAAACACTTTCGTTTGAAAGGGGTTGCCAAGCGTCCAAAAAACTACTAGTTTGCTGAAATCTCAGCAAACATTTTTTCACCAAAACTTGATGATACTTGGTGGTAATGATCAGTTCACTAATCCCACTTGGCTGCCCAACTTTCACTCTTCTAGGTTCAAGCGTTCGTTTCCAGTAACACTTTGAATTTTTAGGTTTCACTCTGTTTTCTGCTATATAGATAGATGTGTTTGAAACTCTAAGTCAAACACGGTTTGTGCTAGCTGCGTGAAACTTGACAAAATGAAATAGTTCTAAGTTCTATCTCTATGGTTTGTTTCCTCTTGAAGTACCCCATGCAGAGACTGGCGAAAAACACTTTCGTTTGAAAGGGGTTGCCAAGCTTCCAAAAAACTACTAGTTTGCTGAAATCTCAGCAAACATTTTTTCACCAAATCTTGATGATACTTGGTGGTAATGATCAGTTCACTAATCTCACTTGGCTGCCCAACTTTCACTCTTCTAGGTTCAAGCGTTCGTTTCCAGTAACACTTTGAATTTTTAGGTTTCACTCTGTTTTCTGCTATATAGATAGATGTGTTTGAAACTCTGAATCAAACACGGTTTGTGCTAGCTCCTTGAAACTTGACCAAATGAAGTAGTTCTAAGTTCTATCTCTATGGTTTGTTTCCTCTTGAAGTACCCCATGCAGAGACTGGCGAAAAACACTTTCGTTTGAAAGGGGTTGCCAAGCGTCCAAAAAACTACTAGTTTGCTGAAATCTCAGCAAACAGTTTTTCACCAAAACTTGATGATACTTGGTGGTAATGATCAGTTCACTAATCCCACTTGGCTGCCCAACTTTCACTCTTCTAGGTTCAAGCGTTCGTTTCCAGTAACATTTTGAATTTTTAGGTTTCACTCTGTTTTCTGCTATATAGATAGATGTGTTTGGAATTCTAAATCAAACACGGTTTGTGCTAGCTCCTTGAAACTTGACCAAATGAAGTAGTTCTAAGTTCTATCTCTATGGTTTGTTTCCTCTTGAAGTACCCCATGCAGAGACTGGCGAAAAACACTTTCGTTTGAAAGGGGTTGCCAAGCGTCCAAAAAACTACTAGTTTGCTGAAATCTCAGCAAACATTTTTTCACCAAAACTTGATGATACTTGGTGGTAATGATCAGTTCACTAATCCCACTTGGCTGCCCAACTTTCACTCTTCTAGGTTCAAGCGTTCGTTTCCAATAACACTTTGAATTTTTAGGTTTCACTCTGTTTTCTGCTATATAGATAGATATGTTTGGAATTCTAAATCAAACACGGTTTGTGCTAGCTCCTTGAAACTTGACCAAATGATGTAGTTCTAAGTTCTATCTCTATGGTTTGTTTCCTCTTGAAGTCCCCCATGCAGAGACTGGCGAAAAACACTTTCGTTTGAAAGGGGTTGCCAAGCGTCCAAAAAACTACTAGTTTGCTGAAATCTCAGCAAACATTTTTTCACCAAAACTTGATGTTACTTGGTGGTAATGATCAGTTCACTAATCTCACTTGGCTGCCCAACTTTCACTCTTCTAGGTTCAAGCGTTCGTTTCCAGTAACACTTTGAATTTTTAGATTTCACTCTGTTTTCTGCTATATAGATAGATGTGTTTGAAACTCTGAATCAAACACGGTTTGTGCTAGCTCCTTGAAACTTGACCAAATGAAGTAGTTCTAAGTTCTATCTCTATGGTTTGTTTCCTCTTGAAGTACCCCATGCAGAGACTGGCGAAAAACACTTTCGTTTGAAAGGGGTTGCCAAGCGTCCAAAAAACTACTAGTTTGCTGAAATCTCAGCAAACAGTTTTTCACCAAAACTTGATGATACTTGGTGGTAATGATCAGTTCACTAATCCCACTTGGCTGCCCAACTTTCACTCTTCTAGGTTCAAGCGTTCGTTTCCAGTAACATTTTGAATTTTTAGGTTTCACTCTGTTTTCTGCTAAATAGATAGATGTGTTTGGAATTCTAAATCAAACACGGTTTATGCTAGCTCCTTGAAACTTGACCAAATGAAGTAGTTCTAAGTTCTATCTCTATGGTTTGTTTCCTCTTGAAGTACCCCATGCAGAGACTGGCGAAAAACACTTTCGTTTGAAAGGGGTTGCCAAGCTTCCAAAAAACTACTAGTTTGCTGAAATCTCAGCAAACATTTTTTCACCAAAACTTGATGATACTTGGTGGTAATGATCAGTTCACTAATCCCACTTGACTGCCCAACTTTCACTCTTCTAGGTTCAAGCGTTCGTTTCCAGTAACACTTTGAATTTTTAGGTTTCACTCTGTTTTCTGCTATATAGATAGATGTGTTTGGAATTCTAAATCAAACACGGTTTGTGCTAGCTCCTTGAAACTTGACCAAATGAAGTAGTTCTAAGTTCTATCTCTATGGTTTGTTTCCTCTTGAAGTACCCCATGCAGAGACTGGCGAAAAACACTTTCGTTTGAAAGGGGTTGCCAAGCGTCCAAAAAACTACTAGTTTGCTGAAATCTCAGCAAACATTTTTTCACCAAAACTTGATGATACTTGGTGGTAATGATCAGTTCACTAATCCCACTTGGCTGCCCAAATTTCACTCTTCTAGGTTCAAGCGTTCGTTTCCAGTAACACTTTGAATTTTTAGGTTTCACTCTGTTTTCTGCTATATAGATAGATGTGTTTGAAACTCTGAGTCAAACACGGTTTGTGCTAGCTGCGTGAAACTTGACAAAATGAAATCGTTCTAAGTTCTATCTCTATGGTTTGTTTCCTCTTGAAGTACCCCATGCAGAGACTGGCGAAAAACACTTTCGTTTGAAAGGGGTTGCCAAGCGTCCAAAAAACTACTAGTTTGCTGAAATCTCAGCAAACAGTTTTTCACCAAAACTTGATGATACTTGGTGGTAATGATCAGTTCACTAATCCCACTTGGCTGCCCAACTTTCACTCTTCTAGGTTCAAGCGTTCGTTTCCAGTAACATTTTGAATTTTTAGGTTTCACTCTGTTTTCTGCTATATAGATAGATGTGTTTGGAATTCTAAATCAAACACGGTTTGTGCTAGCTCCTTGAAACTTGACCAAATGAAGTAGTTCTAAGTTCTATCTCTATGGTTTGTTTCCTCTTGAAGTACCCCATGCAGAGACTGGCGAAAAACACTTTCGTTTGAAAGGGGTTGCCAAGCGTCCAAAAAACTACTAGTTTGCTGAAATCTCAGCAAACATTTTTTCACCAAAACTTGATGATACTTGGTGGTAATGATCAGTTCACTAATCCCACTTGGCTGCCCAACTTTCACTCTTCTAGGTTCAAGCGTTCGTTTCCAGTAACACTTTGAATTTTTAGGTTTCACTCTGTTTTCTGCTATATAGATAGATGTGTTTGGAATTCTAAATCAAACACGGTTTGTGCTAGCTCCTTGAAACTTGACCAAATGATGTAGTTCTAAGTTCTATCTCTATGGTTTGTTTCCTCTTGAAGTACCCCATGCAGAGACTGGCGAAAAACACTTTCGTTTGAAAGGGGTTGCCAAGCGTCCAAAAAACTACTAGTTTGCTGAAATCTCAGCAAACATTTTTTCACCAAAACTTGATGATACTTGGTGGTAATGATCAGTTCACTAATCCCACTTGGCTGCCCAACTTTCACTCTTCTAGGTTCAAGCGTTCGTTTCCAGTAACACTTTGAATTTTTAGGTTTCACTCTGTTTTCTGCTATATAGATAGATGTGTTTGAAACTCTAAGTCAAACACGGTTTGTGCTAGCTGCGTGAAACTTGACAAAATGAAATAGTTCTAAGTTCTATCTCTATGGTTTGTTTCCTCTTGAAGTACCCCATGCAGAGACTGGCGAAAAACACTTTCGTTTGAAAGGGGTTGCCAAGCTTCCAAAAAACTACTAGTTTGCTGAAATCTCAGCAAACATTTTTTCACCAAATCTTGATGATACTTGGTGGTAATGATCAGTTCACTAATCTCACTTGGCTGCCCAACTTTCACTCTTCTAGGTTCAAGCGTTCGTTTCCAGTAACACTTTGAATTTTTAGGTTTCACTCTGTTTTCTGCTATATAGATAGATGTGTTTGAAACTCTGAATCAAACACGGTTTGTGCTAGCTCCTTGAAACTTGACCAAATGAAGTAGTTCTAAGTTCTATCTCTATGGTTTGTTTCCTCTTGAAGTACCCCATGCAGAGACTGGCGAAAAACACTTTCGTTTGAAAGGGGTTGCCAAGCGTCCAAAAAACTACTAGTTTGCTGAAATCTCAGCAAACAGTTTTTCACCAAAACTTGATGATACTTGGTGGTAATGATCAGTTCACTAATCCCACTTGGCTGCCCAACTTTCACTCTTCTAGGTTCAAGCGTTCGTTTCCAGTAACATTTTGAATTTTTAGGTTTCACTCTGTTTTCTGCTATATAGATAGATGTGTTTGGAATTCTAAATCAAACACGGTTTGTGCTAGCTCCTTGAAACTTGACCAAATGAAGTAGTTCTAAGTTCTATCTCTATGGTTTGTTTCCTCTTGAAGTACCCCATGCAGAGACTGGCGAAAAACACTTTCGTTTGAAAGGGGTTGCCAAGCGTCCAAAAAACTACTAGTTTGCTGAAATCTCAGCAAACATTTTTTCACCAAAACTTGATGATACTTGGTGGTAATGATCAGTTCACTAATCCCACTTGGCTGCCCAACTTTCACTCTTCTAGGTTCAAGCGTTCGTTTCCAATAACACTTTGAATTTTTAGGTTTCACTCTGTTTTCTGCTATATAGATAGATATGTTTGGAATTCTAAATCAAACACGGTTTGTGCTAGCTCCTTGAAACTTGACCAAATGATGTAGTTCTAAGTTCTATCTCTATGGTTTGTTTCCTCTTGAAGTCCCCCATGCAGAGACTGGCGAAAAACACTTTCGTTTGAAAGGGGTTGCCAAGCGTCCAAAAAACTACTAGTTTGCTGAAATCTCAGCAAACATTTTTTCACCAAAACTTGATGTTACTTGGTGGTAATGATCAGTTCACTAATCTCACTTGGCTGCCCAACTTTCACTCTTCTAGGTTCAAGCGTTCGTTTCCAGTAACACTTTGAATTTTTAGATTTCACTCTGTTTTCTGCTATATAGATAGATGTGTTTGAAACTCTGAATCAAACACGGTTTGTGCTAGCTCCTTGAAACTTGACCAAATGAAGTAGTTCTAAGTTCTATCTCTATGGTTTGTTTCCTCTTGAAGTACCCCATGCAGAGACTGGCGAAAAACACTTTCGTTTGAAAGGGGTTGCCAAGCGTCCAAAAAACTACTAGTTTGCTGAAATCTCAGCAAACAGTTTTTCACCAAAACTTGATGATACTTGGTGGTAATGATCAGTTCACTAATCCCACTTGGCTGCCCAACTTTCACTCTTCTAGGTTCAAGCGTTCGTTTCCAGTAACATTTTGAATTTTTAGGTTTCACTCTGTTTTCTGCTAAATAGATAGATGTGTTTGGAATTCTAAATCAAACACGGTTTATGCTAGCTCCTTGAAACTTGACCAAATGAAGTAGTTCTAAGTTCTATCTCTATGGTTTGTTTCCTCTTGAAGTACCCCATGCAGAGACTGGCGAAAAACACTTTCGTTTGAAAGGGGTTGCCAAGCGTCCAAAAAACTACTAGTTTGCTGAAATCTCAGCAAACATTTTTTCACCAAAACTTGATGATACTTGGTGGTAATGATCAGTTCACTAATCCCACTTGGCTGCCCAACTTTCACTCTTCTAGGTTCAAGCTTTCGTTTCCAGTAACACTTTGAATTTTTAGATTTCACTCTGTTTTCTGCTATATAGATAGATGTGTTTGAAACTCTGAGTCAAACACGGTTTGTGCTAGCTGCGTGAAACTTGACAAAATGAAATAGTTCTAAGTTCTATCTCTATGGTTTGTTTCCTCTTGAAGTACCCCATGCAGAGACTGGCGAAAAACACTTTCGTTTGAAAGGGGTTGCCAAGCTTCCAAAAAACTACTAGTTTGCTGAAATCTCAGCAAACATTTTTTCACCAAAACTTGATGATACTTGGTGGTAATGATCAGTTCACTAATCCCACTTGACTGCCCAACTTTCACTCTTCTAGGTTCAAGCGTTCGTTTCCAGTAACACTTTGAATTTTTAGGTTTCACTCTGTTTTCTGCTATATAGATAGATGTGTTTGAAACTCTGAGTCAAACACGGTTTGTGCTAGCTGCGTGAAACTTGACAAAATGAAAT
>NW_027516904.1:0-51564 GCF_048772815.1 Callospermophilus lateralis
CGTGGTGGTAATGACAAGTACACAAACCTCACTTGGCTATCCAAGTTTTGTTATTCTAGGTTGAAGCGTTCGTCTACAGTAGCAGGTTATATATTTAGGTTTCCCTCTGTTCTCTCCTATATAGATAGATGAATTTGGAACTCTAAATCCAACATGGTTTGTATTAGCTCTTTGAAACTTGACAAAAAAAAGTAGTTCTCAGTTTTGTCTCTATGGTTTGTTTTCTCTTCAAGTAGCCTTAGGCACAGACTGTGGAAAAGCACTTTAAATGAGAGGGGTTGAAAGCTTCTAAGAAATAAAGACTTTCCGAAAAACCAGCAAATATTTCTTCACCCAATCTTGATGATACTTGGTGGTAATGATCAGTACACAAACCCCACTTGGCTCACCAAATTTTGTTCTTCTAGGTTGAAGCGTTCGTCTACAGTAGCAGTTTTTATATTTAGGTTTCACTCTGTTCTCTCCTATATAGATAGATAAATTTGGAACTCTAAATCCAACATGGTTTGTAGTAGCTCTTTGAAACTTGACAAAATAAAGGAGTTCTCAGTTTTGTCTCTATGGTTTGTTTCCTCATCAAGTAGCCCTAGGCACAGACTGTGGAAAAGCAATTTCATTGAAAGGGGTTGCCAAGCTTCCAAGAAATAACGAGTTTCCGAAATACCAGCAAATATTTTTTCACCCAACCTTGATAATACATGGTGGTAATGACCGGTACACAAATCCCACTTGACTCACCAAATTTTGTCTTTAAGTTTGAAGCGTTCGTTTGCAGTAGCATTTTATATTTTTAGGTTTCACTCTGTTCTGTCCCATATAGATAGATGAATTTGGAACTCTAATTCCAATGTGGTTTTTAGTAGCTCTTTGAATCTTGAGAAAAAAATGTAGTTCTCAGATTTGTCTCTATGATTTATTTCCTCTTCAAGTAGCCCTAAGCAGAGACTGTGGAAAAGCACTTTCATTGGGAGCTGTTGCCAAGCGTCCAAGAAATTACGATTTTCCGAAATACCAGCAAATATTTTTTCACCCAATCTTGATGAAACGTGGTGGTAATGACAAGTACACAAATCTCACTTGGCTCACCAAATTTTGTTCTTCTAGGTTGAAGCGTTCGTCTACAGTAGCAGTTTTTATTAATAGGTTCCATGCTGTTCTCTCTTATATAGATAGATGAATTTGGAACTCTAAATCCAACATAGTTTGTAGTAGCTCTTTGAAATTGACAAAATAAAGTAGTTCTCAGTTTTGTATCTATGGTTTGTTTCCTCTTGAAGTAGCCCTAGGCACAGACTGTGGAAAAGCACTTTCATTGAAAGGGGTTGCAAATCTACCAAGAAATAATGAGTTTCCGAAATACCAGCAAATATTTTTTACCCAATCTTGATGATACGAGGTGGTAATGACAAGTACACAAATCTCACTTGGCTCACCAAATTTTGTTCTTCTAGGTTGAAGCGTTCTTTTACAGTAGCAGTTTTTATTTTTAGGTTTCACTCTGTTCTCTCCTTTATAGATAGATGAATTTGGAACTCTAAATCCAACATGGTTTCTAGTAGCTCTTTGAAACTTGACAAAATAAAGGAGTTCTCAGTTTTGTCTCCATGGCTTGTTTCCTCTTCAAGTAGACCTAGGCACAGACTGTGGAAAAGCACTATCATTGAGAGGGGTTGCCAAGCTTTTAAGAAATAACCTGATTCTGAAATACTAGCAAATAATTTTTCACCCAATCTTGATGATACTTCGTGGGAATGATCAGTACACAAGTCCCACTTTGCTCACCAAATTGTGTTCTTCTAGGTTTAAGCATTCATCTACAGTAGCAGTTTCTATAGTTAGGTTTCACTCTGTTCTCTCCTATATAGATAGATGAATTTGGAACTCTGAATCCAACATGGTTTGTAGTAGATCTTTGAAACTTGACAAAATAAAGTAGTTCTAAATATTGTCACTATGGTTTGTTTCCTCTTCAAGTAGCCCTAGGCACAGACTGTGGAAAAGCACTTACATTGAAGGGGTTGCCAAGCTTCCAAGAAATTACCAGTTTCCGAAATACCAGCAAATGTTTTTTCACCCAATCTTGATGGTACTTGGTGGTAATGATCGGTACACAAATCCCACTTGGCTCACCAAATTTTGTTCTTCTAGTTTGAAGCGTTCGTTTACAGTAGCATTTTATATTTTTATGTTTCCCTCTGTTCTCTCCTATATAGATAGATGAATTTGGAACTCTAAATCCAACATGGTTTCTAGTAGCTCTTTGAAACTTGACAAAATAAAGGAGTTCTCAGTTTTGTCTCTATAGCTTGTTTCCTTTTCAAGTAACCCTAGGCACAGATTTAGGAAAAGCAGTTTCATTGAAAGGGGTTGCCAAGCTTCTAAGAAATAACTCGTTCTGAAATACCTGCAAATATTTTTTCACCCAATCTTGATGATACTTGGTGGTAAGTATCAGTACACAAATCACACTTGGCTCACCAAATTGTGTTCTTCTAGGTTTAAGCGTTCATCTACAGTAGCAGTTTTAATATTTAGGTTTCCCTCTGTTCTCTCCTATATAGATAGATGAATTTGGAACCCTAAATCCAACGTGGTTTCTAGTAGCTCTTTGAATCTTGCCCAAGAATAGTAGTTCTCAGTTTTGTTTCTATGATTTGTTTCCTCTTCAAGTAGCCCTAGGTACAGACTGTGGAAAAGCACTTTCATTGAGAGGGGTTGCCAAGCTTTTAAGAAATAACAACTTTCTGAAATACTAGCAAATAATTTTTCACCCAATCTTGATGATACTTGGTGGGAATGATTAGTACACAAATCCCACTTGGCTCACCAAATTGTGTTCTTCTAAATTTAAGTGTTCGTCTACAGTAGCAGTTTTTATAGTTAGGTTTCACTCTGTTCTCTCCTATATAGATAGATGAATTTGGAACTTAAATCCAACATGGTTTGTAGTAGCTCTTTGAAACTTGACAAAATAAAGTAGTTCTCAATATTGTCTCTATGGTTTGTTTCCTCTTCAAGTAGCCCTAGGCACAGACTGTGGAAAAGAACTTTAATTGAAGGGGTTGCCAAGCTTCCAAGAAATTACCAGTTTCTGAAATACCAGCAAATGTTTTTTCACCCAATCTTGATGGTACTTGGTGGTAATGATCGGTACACCAATCCCACCTGGCTCACCAAATTTTGATCTTCTAGTTTGAAGCGTTCGATTACAGTAGCATTTTATATTTTTATGTTTCCCTCTGTTCTCTCCTATATAGATAGATGAAATTGGAACTCTAAATCCAACATGGTTTGTAGTAGCTCTTTGAAACTTGACAAAATAAAGCAGTTCTCAGTTTTGTCTCTATGGCTTGTTTCCTCTTCAAGTAGCCCTAAGCAGAGACTGTGGAAAAGCACTTTCATTGCGAGGGGTTGCCAAGCATCTAAGAAATAAGGATTTCTGAAATACCAGCAAATATTTTTGCACCAATCTTCATGATACGTAGTGGTAATGACAAGTACATAAATGCCACTTGGCTCACCTAATTTTGTTCTTCTAGGTTGAAGCGTTCGTCTACAGTAGCAGTTTTTATATTTAGATTTCCATCTGTTCTCTCCTATATAGATAGATGAATTTGGAACTCTAAATCCAACATGGTTTGTAGTAGCTCTTTGAAACTTGACAAAATAAAGTAGTTCTCAGTTTTTTCTCTATGGTTTGTTTCCTCTTCAAGTAGCCCTAGGCACAGAATGTGAAAAAGCACTTTCATTGAAAGGGGTTGCCAAGCTTCCAAGAAATTACCAGTTTCCGAAAAACCAGCATATATTTTTTCACCCAATTTTGATGGTACTTGGTGGTAATGATCAGTACACAAATCCCACTTGGCTCACCAAATTCTGTTCTTCTAGGTTTAAGCATTCGTCTACAGTAGCAGTTTTATATTTAGGTTTCACTCTGTTCTCTCCTATATAGATAGATGAATTTGGAACTCTAAATCCAACATGGTTTGTAGTAGCTCTTTGAAACTTGAAAAAATAAAGTAGTTCTCAGTTTTTTCTCTATGGTTTGTTTCCTCTTAAGTAGCCCTAAGCCGAGACTGTGGAAAAGCATTTTCATTGAAAGGGGTTGGCAAGCGTCCAAGAAATTATGAGATTTTGAAATACCAGCAAATATTTTTTCACCCAATCTTGATGATACTTGGTGGTAATGATCAGTACACAAATCCCACTTGTCTCAAACAATTTTGTTCTTCTAGGTTTAAGCGTTCCTCTACAGTAGCAGTTTTTATATTTATGTTTCCCTCTGTTCTCTCCTATATAGATAGATGAATTTGGAACTCTAAATCCAACATGGTTTGTAGTAGCTCTTTGAAACTTGACAAAATAAAGGAGTTCTCCGTTTTGTCTCTATGGTTTGTTTCTTCCTCAAGTAAGCCTAGGCACAGACTGTGGAAAAGCAATTTCATTGAAAGGGATTGCCAAGCGACCAAGAAATAACGAGTTTCCGAAATAGCAGCAAATATTATTTCACCCAATCTTGATGATACTTGGTGGTAATGATTGGTTCACAAATCTCACTTGACTCACCAAATTTTGTTCTTGTAATCTGAAGCGTTCGTTTGCAGTAGCAGTTTTTATTTTTAGGTTTCACTCTGTTCTCTCCTATATAGATAGATGAATTTGGAACTCTAAATCCAACATGGTTTTTAGTAGCTTTTGAATCTTGAGAAAAAATAGTAGTTCTCAGATTTGTCTCTATGATTTGTTTCCTTTTCAAGTAGCCCTAAGCAGAGACTGTGGAAAAGCACTTTCATTGAAAGGGGTTGCCAAGCTTCCAAGAAATTACGAGTTTCAGATATACCAGCAAATATTTTTTAACCCAATCTTGATGATACGTGGTCGTAATGACAAGTACACAAATCTCACTTGGCTCACCAAATTTTGTTCTTCTAGTTTGAAGCATCGTTTACAGTAGCAGTTTTTATTTTTAGGTATCACTCTGTTCTCTCCTATGTATATATAGATGAATATGGAACTCTAAATCCAACATGGTTTCTAGTAGCTCTTTGAAACTTGACAAAATAAAGTAGTTCTCAGTTTTGTCTGTATGGCTTGTTTCCTCTTCAAGTAGCCCTAGGCACAGACTGTTGAAAAGCACTTTCATTGAAAGGGGTTGCCAAGCTTCCAAGAAATCACAGTTTCCGAAATACCAGCAAATATTTTTTCACCCAATCTTGATGGTACTTGGTGGTAATGATCAGTACACAGACCCCACGTGGCTCAACACATTTTGTTCTTGTAGGTTTAAGCGTTCGTCTACAGTAGTAGTTTATATATTTAGGTTTCACTCTGTTCTCTCCTACATAGATAGATGAATTTGGAACTTTAAATCCAACATGGTTTGTAGTACCTCTTTGAAACTTGACAAAATAACGGAGTTCTCAGTTTTGTCTCTATGGTTTGTTTCCTGTTCAAGTAATCCTTGGCACAGACTGTGGAAAAGCAGTTTCTTTGAGAGGGGTTGCCAAGCTTCTAAGATATAACGAGTTTCCAAAATACCAGCAAATATTTTTTCACCCAATCTTGATGATACTTGGAGGTAATGATCAGTACACAAATCCCACTTGGCTCACCAAATTGGGTTCTACTAGGTTGAAGCGTTAGTCTACAGTATCATTTTTTATATTTAGGTTTCACTCTGTTCTCTCCTATATAGATAGATGAATTTAGAACTCTAAATCCAGCATGGTTTGTAGTAGTTCTTTGAAACTTGACAGAATAAAGTAGTTCTCAGTTTTGTCTCTATGGTTTGTTTTCTCTTCAAGTACCCCTAAGCAGGGACTGTGGAAAAGCACTTTCATTGAAAAAGGTTGCCAACCTTCCAAGAAATTACGAGTTTCTGAAATACTGGCAAATATTTTTTCACCCAATCTTGATGATACATGGTGCTAATGACAAGTACACGCATCCCACGTGGCTCACCAAATTTTGTTCTTCTAGGTTGAAGCATTCGTTTACAGTAGCAGTTTATATTTTTAAATTTCCCTCTGTTCTCTCCTATATAGATAGATGAATTTGGAACTCTAAATCCAACATGACTCGTAGGAGCTCTTTGAAACTTGACAAAATAAAGGAGTTCTCAGTTTTGTTTCTACGGTTTGTTTCCTCTTCCAGTAGCCCTAGGCACAGACTGTGGAAAGCACTTTCATTGAGAGGGGTTCCTAAGCTTCTCAAAATTAACGAGTTTCCGAAATACCAGCAAATATTTTTTTTCAATCAATCTTGATGATACTTGGTGGTAATGATCATTACAAAAGTCCCACTTGGCTCACCAAATTTTGTTCTTCTAGGTTGAAGCGTTCGTCTACAGTAGCAGTTTTTATATTTAGGTTTCCCTATGTTCTCTCCTATATAGATAGATGAATTTGGAACTCTAAATCCAACATGGTTTGTAGTAGCTCTTTGAAACTTGACAAAATAAAGGAGTTCTCAGTTTTGTCTCTATGGTTTGTTTCCTCTTCAACTAGCCCTTGGCACAGACTGTGGAAAAGCACTTTCATTGAGAGGGTTGCCAGGCTTCTCAGAATTAACGATTTTCCGAAATACCAGCAAATATTTTTTCACCCAATCTTGATGATACTTGGTGATAATGATCAGAACACAAATCCCACTTGTCTCACCAAATTTTGTTCTACTATTTTGAAGCGTTCGTCTACAGTATCTGTTTTTATATTTAGGTTTCACTCTGTTCTCTCCTATATAGATGGATGAATTTGGAACTCTAAATCCAACATGGTTTGTAGTAGCTCTTTGAAACTTGACAAAATAAAGTAGTTCTCAGTTTTGTCTCTATAGTTTGTTTCCTCTTCATGCAGCCCTAAGCAGAGACTGTGGAAAAGCACTTTCATTGAAAGGGTTTGCCAAGCTTCCAAGAAATTACGAGTTTCTGAAATACCAGAAAATATTTTTTCACCCAATCTTGATGATACGTGGTCGTAATGACAAGTACACAAATCCCACTTGGCTCACCAAATTTTGTTCTTCTAGGTTGAAGCGTTCGTTTACAGTAGCAGTTTTTATATTTAGGTTTCACTCTGTTGTCTCCTATATAGATAGATGAATATGGAACTCTAAATCCAACATGGAATGTAGTAGCTCTTTAAAATTTGACAAAATAAATGAGTTCTCAATTTTGTCTCTATGGTTTGTTTCCTCTTCAAGTAGCCCTAGGCACAGACTGTGGAAAAGCACTTTCATTGAGAGGGGTTGCCAAGCTTCTAAGAATTAACGAGTTTCCGAAATACCAGCAAATATTTTTTCACCCAATCTAGATGATACTTGGTGGTAATGATCAGTACACAGACCCCACGTGGCTCAACAAATTTTGTTCTTGTAGGTTTAAGCGTTCGTCTACAGTAGTAGTTTATATATTTAGGTTTCCCTCGGTTCTCTCCTATATAGATAGATGAATTTGGAACTCTAAATCCAACATGGTTTATAGTCGCTCTTTGAAACTTGACAAAATTAAGGAGTTCTCAGTTTTGTCTCTATGGTTTGTTTCCTCTTCAAGTAGCCCTAGGCACAGAAGGTGGAAAAGCACTTTCATTGAATGGGGTTGCCAAGCGTCCAAGAAATAACGAGTTTCCAAAATACCAGCAATTATTTTTTCACCCAATCTTGATGATACTTGGTGGTAATGATCGGTACACAAATCCCACTTGACTGACCAAATTTTTTTCTTCTAGTTTGAAGCATTCGTTTACAGTAGCAGTTTATACTTTTAGGTTTCCCTCTGTTCTCTCCTATATAGATAAATGAATTTGGAACTCTAACTCCAACATGGTTTGTGGTAGCTCTTTGAAACATGCCCAAAAAAACTAGTTCTCAGTTTTGTCTGTATGGTTTGTTTCTTCTTCAAGTAGCCCTAAGCAGAGACTGTGGAAAAGCACTTTCATTAAAGGGGTTGCCAAGCGTCCAAGAAATTACGAGTTTCTGAAATACCGGCAAATATTTTTTCACCCAATCTTGATGATACGTGGTGGTAATGACAAGTACACAAATCCCACTTGGCTTAGCAAATTTTGTTCTTCGAGGTTGAAGCGGTCGTTTACAGTAGCAGTTTTAATATTTAGGTTTCACTCTGTTCTCTTCTATATAGATAGAGGAATTTGGGACTGTAAATCCAACATGGTTTGTAGTAGCTCTTTGAAACTTGACAAAATATAGGAGTTCTCAGTTTTGTCTCTTTGGTTTGTTTCCTCTTCAAGTAGCCCTAGGCACAGACTGTGTAAAAGCACTTTCATTGAGAGGGGTTGCCAAGCTTCTAAGATATAACGAGTTTCCAAAACACCAACAAATATTTTTCCACCCAATCTTGATGATACTTTTTGATAATGATCAGTACACAAATCCTACTTGGCTCACCAAATTTTGTTCTTCTAGGTTGAAGCGTTCGTCTACAGTAGCAGTTTTTATATTTAGGTTTCCCTCTGATCTGTCCTATATTGATAGATGAATTTGGAACTCTAAATCCAACATTGTTCGTAGTAGCTCTTTGAAACTTGACAAAATAAACGAGTTCTCACTTTTGTCTCTATGGTTTGTTTCCTCTTCAAGTAGCCCTTGGCACAGATTGTGGAAAAGCACTTTCATTGAGAGGGGTCGCCAAGCTTCTAAGAATTAACTAGTTTCCCAAATACCAGCAAATATTTTTTCACCCCATCTTGATGATACTTGGTGGCAATGATCAGTACACAAATCCCACTTGGCTCACCAAATTTTGTTCTTCTAGGTTGAAGCGTTCATCTATAGTAGCATTTTTATATATAGGTTTTTCTCTATTCTCTCCTATATAGATAGATGAATTTGGAACTCTAAATCCAACATGGTTTGTAGTAGCTCTTTGAAACTTGACAACATAAAGTAGTTCTCAGTTTTGTTTCTATGGTTTGTTTCCTCTTCAAGAAGCCCTAAGCAGAGACTGTGGAAAAGCACTTTCATTGAAAGGGGTTGCCATGCTTACAAGAAATTACGAGTTTCCGAAATACAAGCAAATATTTTTTCACCCAATCTTGATGATACGTGGTGGTAATGACAAGTACACAAATCCCACTTAGCTCACCAAATTTTGTTCTTCTAGGTTGAAGCGTTCGGCTACAGTAGCAGTTTTTATATTTAGGTTTCCCTCTGTTCTCTCCTATATAGATAGATGAATTTGGAACTCTAAATCCAACATGGTTTGTAGTAGCTCTTTGAAACTTGACAAAATAATGGAGTTCTCAATTTTGTCTCTATGGTTTGTTTCCTCTTCAAGTCATCCTTGGCACAGACTGTAGAAAAGCACTTTCATTGAGAGGGGTTGCAAAGCTTCTAAGAATTAACGTGTTTCCGAAACCAGCAAATATTTTTTCACCCAAACTTGATGATACTTGGTGGTAATGATCAGTACACAAATCTCACTTGGCTCACCAAATTTGATTCTACTAGGTTGAAGCGTTATTCTACAGTATCAGTTTTTATATTTAGGTTTCACTCTGTTCTCTCCTATATAGATAGATGAATTTAGAACTCTAAATCCAACATGGTTTGTAATAGCTCTTTGAAACTTGACAAAATAAAGTAGTTCCCAGTTTTTTCTCTATGGTTTGTTTTCTCTTCAAGCAGCCCTAAGCAGAGACTGTGGAAAAACACTTTAATTGAAAAAGGTTGCCAACCTTTCAAGAAATTACTAGTTTCTGAAATACCGGCAAATATTTTTTCACCCAATCTATATGATACGTGGTGGTAATGACAATTACACAAATCCCACTTGGCTCACCAAATTTTGTTCTTCTAGGTTGAAGCGTTCGTTTACAGTAGCAGTTTTTATATTTAAGTTTCCCTCTGGTCTCTCCTATATAGATAGATGAATTTGGAACTCTAAATCCAACATGGTTTGTAGTAGCTCTTTGAGACTTGACAAAATAAAAGAGTTCTCAGTTTTGTCTCTATGGTTTGTTTCCTCTTCAAGTAGCCCTAGGCACAGACGGTGGAAAAGCACTTTCATTGAGAGGTGTTGCCAAGCTTCTAAGAATTAACGAGTTTCCGAAATACCAGCAAATATTTTTTCACCCAATCTTGATGATACTTGGTGGTAATGATCAGTACACAAATACCACTTGGTTCACCAAATTTTGTTCTTCTAGGTTGAAGCATTCATCTACAGTAGCATTTTTATATTTAGGATTCCCCCTATTCTCTCCTATATAGGTAGATGAATTTTGAACTCTAAATCCAACATGGTTTGTAGTAGCTCTTTGAAACTTGACAAAATAAAGTAGTTCTCAGTTTTGTCTCTATGGTTTGTTTCCTCTTCCAGTAGCCCTAAGCAGAGACTGTGGAAAAGCACTTTCATTGAAAGGGGTTGCCAAGCTTACAAGAAATTACGAGTTTCCGAAATACCAGCAAATATTTTTCACCCAATCTTGATGATACGTGGTGGTAATGACAAGTACACAAATCCCACTTGGCTTAGCAAAGTTTGTTCTTCTAGGTTGAAGCGTTTGTTTACAGTAGCAGTATTTATTTTTAGGTTTCACTCTGTTCTCTCCTATATAGATAGATGAATTTGGAACAATAAATCCAACATGGTTCGTAGTACCTCTTGGAAACTGGACAATATTAAGGAGTTCTCAGTTTTGTCTCTATGGTTTGTTTCCTCTTCAAGTAGCCCTAGGCACAGACTGTGTAAAAGCACTTTCATTGAGAGGGGTTGCCAAGCTTCTAAGATATAACGAGTTTCCTAAATACCAGCAAATATTTTTCCACCCAATCTTGATGATACTTTTTGATAATGATCAGTACACGAATCCTACATGGCTTACCAAATTTTGTTCTTCTAGGTTGAAGCGCTCATCTAGAGTAGCATTTTTATATTTAGGTTTTCCTCTATTCTCTCCTATATAGATAGATGAATTTGGAACTCTAAATCCAACATGGTTTGCAGTAGCTTCTTGAAACTTGACAAAATATAGTAGTTCTCAGTTTTGTCTCTATGGTTTGTTTCCTCTTCCAGTAGCCCTAAGCAGAGACTGTGGAAACGCACTTTCATTGAAATGGGTTGCCAAGCTTACAAGAAATTACGAGTTTCTGAAATACCAGCAAATATTTTTTCACCCAATCTTGATGATACGTGGTGGTAATGACAAGTGCACAAATCCCACTTGGCTCACCAAATTTTGTTCTTCTAGGTTGAAGCGTTCGTTTACAGTAGCAGTTTTTATTCTTAGGTTTCACTCTGTTCTCTCCTATATAGATAGATGAATTTGGAACTCTAAATCCAACATGGTTTGTAGTTGGTCTTTGAAACTTGAGAAAATAGAGGTTTTCTCACTTTTGTCTCTAGGGTTTGTTTCCTCTTGAAGTAGCCCTAGGCACAGACTGTGGAAAGCACTTTCATTGAGAGGGGTTGCAAAGCTTCTAAGAATTAACGAGTTTCCGAAATACCAGCAAATGTTTTTTCACCCAAAGTTGATGATACCTGGTGGTAATGAGCAGTACACAAATCCCACTTGGCTCACCAAATTTTGTTCTTCTAGGTTGAAGCGTTTGTCTACCGTAGCAGTTTTTATATTTAGGTTTCACTCTGTTCTCTCCTATATAGATGAATTTGGAATTCTAAATCCAACATGGTTCGTAGTAGCACTTTGAAACTTGAAAACATAAAGGAGTTCTCAGTTTTGTCTCTATGGTTTGTTTTCTCTTCAACTAGCGCTAGGCACAGACTGTGGAAAATCACTTTCATCGAGAGGGGTTGCCAAGCTTGTAAGAATTAACGAGTTTCCGAAATACCAGCAAATATTTTTTCACCCAATCTTGATGATACTTGGTGGTAATGATCAGTACACAAATCCCACTTGGCTCACAAAATTTTCTCGTTCTAGGTTGAAGCGTGCGTCTACAGTAGCAGTTTATATTTAGGTTTACCTCTGCTCTCTGCTATATAGATAGATGAATTTATAACTCTCAATCCAACATGGTTCGTAGTAGCTCTTTGAAACTTGAGAAAATAAAGGAGTTCTCAGTTTTGTCTCTATGGTTTTTTTCCTCTTCAAGTAGCCCTAGGCACAGACTGTGGAAAAGAACTTTCATCGAGAAGGGTTGCCAAGCTTCTAAGAATTAACGATTTTCCGAAATACCAGCAAATATTTTTTCACCCAATCTTGATGATACTTGGTGGTAATGATCAGTACACAAATACCATTTGGCTTACCAAGTTTTGTTCTTCTAGGTTGAAGCGTTCGTCTACAGTAGCAGTTTTTATATTTAGGTTCCCACTGTTCTCTCCTATATAGATAGATGAATTTGGAACTCTAAATCCAACATGGTTTGTAGTAGCTCTTTGACACTTTACAAAATAAAGGAGTTCTCAATTTTGTCTCTATGGTTTGTTTCCTCTTCAAGTAGCCCTAGGCACAGACTGTGGAAAAGCACTTTCATCGAGAGGTTTTCCCAAGCTTCTAAGAATTAACGAGTTTCCGAAATACCAGCAAATATTTTTTCACCCAATCTTGATGATACTTGGTGGTAATGATCAGTACACAAATCCCACTTGGCTCACCAAATTTTGTCCTTCTAGTTTGAAGCGTGCGTCTACAGTAGCAGTTTATACTTAGGTTTCACTCTGTTCTCTCCTATATAGATAGATGAAATTGGAACTCTCAATCCAACATGGTTCGTAGTAGGTCTTTGAAACTTGACAAAATAAAGGAGTTCTCAGTTTTGTCTCTATGGTTTGTTTCCTCTTCAAGTAGCCCTAGGCACAGACTGTAGAAAAGCACTTTCATTGAGAGGGGTTGCCAACCTTCTAAGAATTAACGAGTTTCCGAAATACCAGCAAATATTTTTTCACCCAATCTTGATGATACTTGGTGGTTATGATCAGTACACAAATCCCACTTGACTCACCATATTTTGTTCTTCTAGGTTGAAGCGTTCGTCTACAGTAGCAGTTTTTATATTTAGGTTTCCCTCTGTTCTCTCCTATGCAGATAGATGAATTTGGAACTCTAAATCCAACATGGCTTGTAGTAGCTCTTTGAAACTTGAAAAAATAAAGGAGTTCTCAGTTTTCTCTCTATGGTTTGTTTCTTATTCAAGTAGCCCTAGGCACAGACTGTGGAAAAGTACTTTCATTGAGAGGGGTTGCCAAGCTTCTAAGAATTAACGAGTTTCCGAAATACCAGAAAGTATTTTTTCACAGAATCTTGATGATACTTGGTGGTAATGATCAGAACACAAATCCCACTTGGCTCACCAAATTTTGTTGTTCTAGGTTGATGCGTCCTTCTACAGAGGCAGTTTTTATATTTAGGTTTCCCTCTGTTCTCTCCTATATAGATAGATGAATTTGGAACTCTAAATCCAACGTGGTTCAAAGTAGCTCTTGGAAACTTGACAATATAAAGGAGTTCTCAGTTTTTTCTCTATGGTTTGTTTCCACTTCAAGTAGCCCTAGGCACAAACTGTGGAAAAGCAATTTCTTCGCGAGGGGTTGCCAAGCTTCTAAGAATTAACGAGTTTCCGAAATACCAGCAAAGATTTTTTCACCCAATTTGATGATACTTGGTGGTAATGATCAGTACACAAATACCACTTGGCCCACCAAGTTTTGTCCTTCTAGGTTGAAGCGTGCGTCTACAGTAGCAGTTTATATTTAGGTTTCCCTCTGTTCTCTCCTATATAGATAGATGAATTTGGAACAATAAATCCAACATGGCTTGTAGTAGCTCTTTGAAACTTGACAAAATAAAGGAGTTCTCAGTTTTGTCTCTATGGTTTGTTTCCTCTTCAAGTAGCCCTAGGCACAGACTGTTGAAAAGCACTTTCATTGAGAGGGGTTGCCAACCTTCTAAGAATTAACGAGTTTCCGAAATACCAGCAAATGTTTTTTCACCCAAAGTTGATGATACCTGGTGGTAATGATCAGTACACAAATCCCACTTAGCTCACCAAATTTTGTTCTTCTAGTTTGAAGCGTTTGTCTACCGTAGCAGTTTTTATATTTAGGTTTCACTCTGTTCTCTCCTATATAGATGAATTTGGAACTCTAAATCCAACATGGTTTGTAGTAGCACTTTGAAACTTGAAAAAAGAAAGGAGTTCTCAGTTTTGTCTCTATGGTTTGTTTCCTCTTCAACTAGCGCTAGACACAGACTGTGGAAAATCACTTTCATCGAGAGGGGTTGCCAAGCTTGTAAGAATTAACGAGTTTCCGAAATACCAGCAAATATTTTTTCACCCAATCTTGATGATACTTGGTGGTAATGATCAGTACACAAATCCCACTTGGCTCACAAAATTTTCTCCTTCTAGGTTGAAGCATGCGTCTACAGTAGCACATTATATTTAGGTTTCCCTCTGCTCTCTGCTATATAGATAGATGAATTTATAACTATCAATCCAACATGGTTCCTAGTAGCTCTTTGAAACTTGAGAAAATAAAGGAGTTCTCAGTTTTGTCTCTATGGTTTGTTTCCTCTTCAAGTAGCCCTAGGCACAGACTGTGGAAAAGAACTTTCATCGAGAGGGGTTGACATGCTTCTAAGAATTAACGAGTTTCCGAAATACCAGCAAATATTTCTTCACCCAATCTTGATGATACTTGGTGGTAATGATCAGTACACAAATCCCACTTGACTCACCATATTTTGTTCTTCTAGGTTGAAGCGTTCGTCTACAGTAGCAGTTTTTATATTTAGGTTTCCCTCTGTTCTCTCCTATATAGATAGATGAATTTGGAACTCTAAATCCAACATGGCTTCTAGTAGCTCTTTGAAACTTGAAAAAATAAAGGAGTTCTCAGTTTTCTCTCTATGGTTTGTTTCTTATTCAAGTAGCCCTAGGCACAGACTGTGGAAAAGTACTTTCATTGAGAGGGGTTGCCAAGCTTCTAAGAATTAACGAGTTTCCGAAATACCAGAAAGTATTTTTTCACCCAATCTTGATGATACTTGGTGGTAATGATCAGAACACAAATCCCACTTGGCTCACCAAATTTTGTTGTTCTAGGTTGATGCGTCCGTCTACAGTAGCAGTTTTTATATTTAGGTTTCCCTCTGTTCTCTTTTATATAGATAGATGAATTTGGAACTCTAAATCCAACGTGGTTCATAGTAGCTCTTGGAAACTTGACAATATGAAGGAGTTCTCAGTTTTTTCTCTATGGTTTGTTTCCACTTCAAGTAGCCCTAGGCACAAACTGTGGAAAAGCAATTTCTTCGCGAGGGGTTGCCAAGCTTCTAAGAATTAACGAGTTTCCGAAATACCAGCAAATATTTTTTCACCCAATCTTGATGATACTTGGTGGTAATGATCAGTACACAAATAACACTTGGCCCACCAAGTTTTGTCCTTCTAGGTTGAAGCGTGCGTCTACAGTAGCAGTTTATATTTAGGTTTCCCTCTGTTCTCTCCTATATAGATAGATGAATTTGGAACAATAAATCCAACATGGCTTGTAGTAGCTCTTTGAAACTTGACAAAATAAAGGAGTTCTCAGTTTTGTCTCTATGGTTTGTTTCCTCTTCAAGTAGCCCTAGGCACAGACTGTAGAAAAGCACTTTCATTGAGAGGGGTTGCCAACCTTCTAAGAATTAACGAGTTTCCGAAATACCAGCAAATGTTTTTTCACCCAAAGTTGATGATACCTGGTGGTAATGATCAGTACACAAATCCCACTTAGCTCACCAAATTTTGTTCTTCTCGTTTGAAGCTTTTGTCTACCGTAGCAGTTTTTATATTTAGGTTTCACTCTGTTCTCTCCTATATAGATGAATTTGGAACTCTAAATCCAACATGGTTCGTAGTAGCACTTTGAAACTTGAAAAAATAAAGGAGTTCCCAGTTTTGTCTCTATGGTTTGTTTCCTCTTCAACTAGCGCTAGGCACAGACTGTGGAAAATCACTTTCATCGAGAGGGGTTGCCAAGCTTCTAAGAATTAACGAGTTTCCGAAATACCAGCAAATATTTTTTCACCCAATCTTGATGATACTTGGTGGTAATGATCAGTACACAAATACCATTTGGCTCACCAAGTTTTGTTCTTCTAGGTTGAAGCGTTCGTCTACAGTAGCAGTTTTTATATTTAGGTTCCCACTGTTCTCTCCTATATAGATAGATGAATTTGGAACACTAAATCCAACATCGTTTGGAGTAGCTCTTTGAAACTTTACAAAATAAAGGAGTTCTCAGTTTTGTCTCTATGGTTTGTTTCCTCTTCAAGTAGCCCTAGGCACAGACTGTGGAAAAGCACTTTCATCGAGAGGATTTTCCAAGCTTCTAAGAATTAACGAGTTTCCGAAATACCAGCAAATATTTTTTCACCCAATCTTGATGATACTTGGTGGTAATGATCAGTACACAAATCCCACTTGGCTCACCAAATTTTGTCCTTCTAGTTTGAAGCGTGCGTCTACAGTAGCAGTTTATACTTAGGTTTCACTCTGTTCTCTCCTATATAGATAGATGAATTTGGAACTCTCAATCCAACATGGTTCGTAGTAGGTCTTTGAAACTTGACAAAATAAAGGAGTTCTCAGTTTTGTCTCTATGGTTTGTTTCCTCTTCAAGTAGCCCTAGGCACAGACTGTGGAAAAGAACATTCATCGAGAGGGGTTGCCAAGCTTCTAAGAATTAACGAGTTTCCGAAATACCAGCAAATATTTGTTCACCCAATCTTGATGATACTTGGTGGTAATTATCAGTACACAAATACCACTTGGCTCACAAAGTTTTGTTCTTCTAGGTTGAAGCGTTGGTCTACAATAGCAGTTTTTATATTTAGGTTCCCACTGTTCTCTCCTATATAGATAGATGATTTTGGAACTCTAAATCCAACATGGTTTGTAGTAGCTCTTTAAAACTTGACAAAATAAAGGATTTCTCAGTTTTGTCTCTATGGTTTGTTTCCTCTTCAAATAGCCCTAGGCACAGAATGTAGAAAAGCACTTTCATTGAGAGGGGTTGCCAACCTTCTAAGAATTAACGAGTTTCCGAAATACCAGCAAATATTTTTTCACCCAATCTTGATGATACTTGGTGGTAATGATCAGTACACAAATCCCACTTGACTCACCATATTTTGTTTTTCTAGGTTGAAGCGTTCGTCTACAGTAGCAGTTTTTATATTTAGGTTTCCCTCTGTTCTCTCCTATATAGATAGATGAATTTGGAACTCTAAATCCAACATGGCTTGTAGTAGCTCTTTGAAACTTGAAAAAATAGAGGAGTTCTCAGTTTTCTCTCTATGGTTTGTTTCTTATTCAAGTAGCCCTAGGCACAGACTGTGGAAAAGCACTTTCACTGAGAGGGGTTGCCAAGCTTCTAAGAATTAAAGAGTTTCCGAAATACCAGAAAGTATTTTTTCACCCAATCTTGATGATACTTGGTGATAATGATCAGAACACAAATCCCACTTGGCTCACCAAATTTTGTTGTTCTAGGTTGATGCGTCCGTCTACAGTAGCAGTTTTTATATTTAGGTTTCCCTCTGTTCTCTCCTATATAGATAGATGAATTTGGAACTCTAAATCCAAGGTAGTTCATAGTATCTCTTGCAAACTTGACAATATAAAGGAGTTCTCAGTTTTTTCTCTATCATTTGTTTCCGCTTCAAGTAGCCCTAGGCACAAACTGTGGAAAAGCAATTTCTTCGCGAGGGGTTGCCAAGCTTCTAAGAATTAACGAGTTTCCGAAATACCAGCAAAGATTTTTTAACCCAATCTTGATGATACTTGGTGGTAATGATCAGTACACAAATACCACTTGGCCCACCAAGTTTTGTCCTTCTAGGTTGAAGCGTGCGTCTACAGTAGCAGTTTATATTTAGGTTTCCCTCTGTTCTCTCCTATATAGATAGATGAATTTGGAACAATAAATCCAACATGGCTTGTAGTAGCTCTTTGTAACTTGACAAAATAAAGGAGTTCTCAGTTTTGTCTCTATGGTTTGTTTCCTCTTCAAGTAGCCCTAGGCACAGACTGTAGAAAAGCACTTTCATTGAGAGGGGTTGCCAACCTTCTAAGAATTAACGAGTTTCCGAAATACCAGCAAATATTTTTTCACACAATCTTGATGATACTTGGTGGTAATGATCAGTACACAAATCCCACTTGACTCACCATATTTTGTTCTTCTAGGTTGAAGCGTTCGTCTACAGTAGCAGTTTTTATATTTAGGTTTCCCTCTGTTCTCTCCTATATAGATAGATGAATTTGGAACTATAAATCCAACATGGCTTGTAGTAGTTCTTTGAAACTTGAAAAAATAAAGGAGTTCTCAGTTTTCTCTCTATGGTTTGTTTCTTATTCAAGTAGCCCTAGGCACAGACTGTGGAAAAGAACTTTCATCGAGAGGGGTTGCCAAGCTTCTAAGAATTAACGAGTTTCCGAAATACCAGCAAACATTTTTTCACACAATCTTGATGATACTTGGTGGTAATGATCAGTACACAAATCCCACTTGGCTCACCAAATTTTGTTCTTCTAGGTTGAAGCGTTCGTCTACAGTAGCAGTTTTTATATTTAGGTTTCCCTCTGTCTCCCTATATAGATAGATGAATTTGGAACTCTAAATCCAACATGGATTGTAGTAATTCTTTGAAAATTGACAAAATAAAGGAGCTCTCAGTTTTGTCTCTATGGTTTGTTTCCTCTTCACGTAGCCCTAGGCACAGACTGTTGAAAAGCACTTTCATTGAGAGGGGTTGCCAAGCTTCAAAGAATTTACGTGTTTCCGAAATACCAGCAAATATTTTTTCACCCAATCTTGATGATACTTGGTGGTAATGATCAGTACACAAATCCCACTTGGCTCTCCAAATTTTGTTCTTCTAGTTTGAAGTGTTCGTTTACAGTAGCAGTTTTTATATTTAGGTTTCCCTCTGTTTTCTCCTATATATATATAGATGAATTTGGAACTCTAAATCCAACGTGGTTCGTAGAAGCTCTTGGAAACTTGACAAGATAAAGGATTTCTCAGTTTTGTCTCTATGATTTGTTTACTCTTCAAGTAGCCCTAGGCACAGACTGTGGAAAAGCTCTTTCATTGAGAGGGGTTGCCAAGCTTCTAAGAATTAACGAGTTTCCGAAATACCAGCAAATATTTTTTCACCCAATCTTGATGATACTTGGTGTTAATGATCAGTACACAAATCCCACTTGGCTCACCAAATTTTGTTCTTCTAGGTTGAAGCGTTCGTCTACAGTAGCAGTTTATATTTAGGTTTCACTCTGTTCTCTCATATATAGATAGATGAATTTGGAACTCTAAATCCAACATGGATTGTAGTAATTCTTTCAAACTTGACAAAATAAAGGACTTCTCAGTTTTGTCTCTATGGTTTGTTTCCTCTTCAAGTAGCCCTAGGCACAGACTGTGGAAAAGCACTTTCATTGAGAGGGGTTGCAAAGCTTCTAAGATTTAACGACTTTCCGAAATACCAGCAAATATTTTTTCTCCCAATATTGATGATACTTGGTGGTAATGATCAGTACTCAAATCCCACTTGGCTCACAAATTTTGTTCTTCTATGTTGAAGCGTTCATCTACAGTATGAGTTTTTATATTTAGGTTTCCCTCTGTTCTCTCCTATATAGATAGATGAATTTGGAACTCTAAATCAAACATGGATTGTAGTAATGCTTTGAAACTTGACAAAATAAAGGACTTCTCAGTTTATCTCTATGGTTTGTTTCCTCTGCAAGTAGCCCTAGGCACAGACTGTGGAAAAGCACTTTCATCGAGAATGGTTGCCAAGCTTCTAAGAATTAACGAGTTTCCGAAATACCAGCAAATAGTTTTTCACCCAATCTTGATGATACTTTGTGGTAATGATCAGTACACAAATCCCACTTGGCTCACCAAATTTTCTTCTCTAGGTTGAAGCGTTCGTCTACAGTATCAGTTTTTATATTTTGGTTTCCCTCTGTTCTCTCCTATATAGATAGATGAATTTGGAACTCTATATCCAACATTGTTTGTAGTAGCTCTTTGAAACTTGACAAAATAAAAGAGTTCTCAGTTTTGTCTCTATTGTTTGTTTCCTCTTCAAGTAGCCCTAGGCACAGACTGTGGAAAAGTACTTTCATCTAGAGGGGTTGCCAAGCTTCAAAGAATTAAGGAGTTTCCGAAATACCAGCTAATATTTTTTCACCCAATCTGGATGATACTTGGTGGTAATGATCAGTATACAAATCCCACTTGGCTCACCAAATTTTGTTCTTCTAGGTTGAAGCGTTCGTCTACAGTAGCAGTTTTTATATTTAGGTTTCCCTCTGTTCTCTCCTATATAGATAGATGAATTTGGAACTCTAAATCCAACATGGCTTGTAGTAGCTCTTTGAAACTTGACAAAATAAAGGAGTTCTCAGTTTTCTCTCTATGGTTTGTTTCTTATTCAAGTAGCCCTAGGCACAGACTGTGGAAAAGAACTTTCATCGAGAGGGGTTGCCAAGCTTCTAAGAATTAACGAGTTTCCGAAATACCAGCAAACATTTTTTCACCAATCTTGATGATACTTGGTGGTAATGATCAGTACACAAATCCCACTTGGCTCACCAAATTTTGTTCTTCTAGGTTGAAGCGTTCGTCTACAGTAGCCGTTTTTATATTTAGGTTTCCCTCTGTCTCCCTATATAGATAGATGAATTTGGAACTCTAAATCCAACATGGATTGTAGTAATTCTTTGAAACTTGACAAAATAAAGGAGCTCTCAGTTTTGTCTCTATGGTTTGTTTCCTCTTCACGTAGCCCTAGGCACAGACTGTTGAAAAGCACTTTCATTGAGAGGGGTTGCCAATCTTCTAAGAATTTACGTGTTTTCCAAATACCAGCAAATATTTTTTCACCCAATCTTGATGATACTTGGTGGTAATGATCAGTACACAAATCCCACTTGGCTCTCCAAATTTTGTTCTTCTAGTTTGAAGTGTTCGTTTACAGTAGCAGTTTTTATATTTAGGTTTCCCTCTGTTTTCTCCTATATATATAGATGAATTTGGAACTCTAAATCCAACGTGGTTCGTAGAAGCTCTTGGAAACTTGACAAGATAAAGGATTTCTCAGTTTTGTCTCTATGGTTTGTTTACTCTTCAAGTAGCCCTAGGCACAGACTGTGGAAAAGCACTTTCATTGAGAGGGGTTGACAAGCTTCTAAGAATTAACGAGTTTCCGAAATACCAGCAAATATTTTTTCACCCAATCTTGATGATACTTGGTGTTAATGATCAGTACACAAATCCCACTTGGCTCACCAAATTTTGTTCTTCTAGGTTGAAGCGTTCGTCTACAGTAGCAGTTTATATTTAGGTTTCACTCTGTTCTCTCATATATAGATAGATGAATTTGGAACTCTAAATCCAACATGGATTGTAGTAATTCTTTCAAACTTGACAAAATAAAGGACTTCTCAGTTTTGTCTTTATGGTTTGTTTCCTCTTCAAGTAGCCCTAGGCACAGACTGTGGAAAAGCACTTTCATTGAGAGTGGTTGCAAAGCTTCTAAGATTTAACGACTTTCCGAAATACCAGCAAATATTTTTTCTCCCAATATTGATGATACTTGGTGGTAATGATCAGTACTCAAATCCCACTTGGCTCACAAATTTTGTTCTTCTATGTTGAAGCGTTCATCTACAGTAGCAGTTTTTATATTTAGGTTTCCCTCTGTTTTCTCCTATATATATAGATGAATTTGGAACTCTAAATCCAACGTGGTTCGTAGAAGCTCTTGGAAACTTGACAAAATAAAGGAGTTCTCTGTTTTGTCTCTATGGTTTGTTTCCTTTTCAAGTAGCCCTAAGCACATACTGTGGAAAAGCACTTTCATCGAGAGGGGTTGCCAAGCTTCTAAGAATTAACGAGTTTCCGAAATACCAGAATATATTTTTTCACCCAATCTTGATGATACTTGGTGGTAATGATCAGTACACAAATCCCACGTGGCTCACCAAATTTTGTTCTTCTAGGTTGAAGCGTTCGTCTACAGTAGCAGTTTTTATATTTAGTTTTCCCTCTGTCTCCCTATATAGATAGATGAATTTGGAACTCTAAATCCAACATGGTTTGTAGTAGCTCTTTGAAACTTGAAAAAATAAAGGAGTTCTCAGTTTTGTCTCTATGGTTTGTTTCCTCTTCAAGTAGCCCTAGGCACATACTGTGGAATAGCACTTTCATCGAGAGGGGTTGCCAAGCTTCTAAGAATTAACGAGTTTCCGAAATACCAGCAAACATTTTTTCACCCAATCTTGATGATATTTGGTTGTAATGATCAGTACACAAATCCCACTTGGCTCACCAAATTTTGTTCTCTAGGTTGAAGCGTTCGTCTACAGTAGCAGTTTTCATATTTTGGTTTCCCTCTGTTCTCGACTATATAATTAGATGAATTTGGAACTCTAAATCCAACGTTTTGGGTAGTAGCTCTGTGAAACTTGACAAAATAAAGGAGTTCTCCGTTTTGTCTCTATGGTTTCTTTCTTCTTCAAGTAGCCCTAGGCACAGAGTGTGGAAAAGCACTTTCATTGAGAGGCCTCGCCAAGCTTCTAAGAATTAACGAGTTTCCGAAATACCAGCTAATATTTTTTCACCCAATCTGGATGATACTTGGTGGTAATGATTAGTACACAAATCCCACTTGGCTCACCAAATTTTGTTCTTCTAGGTTGAAGCGCTCGTCTACAGTAGCAGTTTTTATATTTAGGTTCCCCTCTGTTCTCTCCTATATAGATAGATGAATTTGGAACTCTAAATACAACATGGTTTGTACTAGCTCATTGAAACTTGACAAAATAAAGGAGTTCTCTGTTTTGTCTGTATGGTTTGTTTCTTCTTCAAGTAGCCCTAAGTACAGACTATGGAAAAGCACTTTCATCGAGAGGGGTTGCCAAGCTTCTAATAATTAACGAATTTCAGAAATACCAGCAAATATTTTTTCACCCAATCTTGATGATACTTGCTGGTAATGATCAGTACACAAATCCCACTTGTCTCACCAAATTTTGTTCTTCTAGGTTGAAGCGTTTGTCTACAGTAGCAGTTTATATTTAGGTTTCACTCTGTTCTCTCCTATATAGATAGATGAATTTGGAACTCTAAATCCAACATGATTCGTAGTAGCTCTTTGAAACTTGACAAAATAAAAGAGTTCTCAGTTTTGTCTCTATGGTTTGTTTCCTCTTCAAGTAGCCCTAGACACAGACTGTGGAAAAGCACTTTCATCGAGAGGGGTTGCAAAGCTTCTAAGAATTAACGAGTTTCCGAAATACCAGCAAATATTTTTTCACCCAATCTTGATGATACTTGGTGGTAATGATCAGTACACAAATCCCACTTGGCTCACCAAATTTTGTTCTTCTAGGTTGAAGCGTTCGTCTACAGTAGCAGTTTTTATATTTATTTTTCCCTCTGCTCTCTCCTATATAGATAGATGAATTTGGAACTCTCAATGCAACATGGTTCGTAGTAGCTCTTTGAAACTTGACAAAATAAAGTGTTCTCAGTTTTGTCTCTATGGTTTGTTTCCTCTTCAAGTAGCCCTAGGCACAGACTGTGGAAAAGCACTTTCATCGAGAGGGGTTGCCAAGCTTCTAAGAATTAACGAGTTTCCGAAATACAGGAAACATTTTTTCACCCAATCTTGATGATACTTGGTGGTAATGATCAGTACCCAAATCCCACTTCTCTCACCAAATTTTGTTCTTCTAGGTTGAAGCGTTCGTGTACAGTAGCAGTTTTTATATTTAGGTTTCCCTCTGTTCTCTCCTATATGGATAGATGAATTTGGGACTCTAGATCCAACATGGATTGTAGTAATTCTTGGAAACTTGACAAAATAAAGGAGCTCTCAGTTTTGTCTCTATGGTTTGTTTCTCTTCAAGTAGCCCTAGGCACAGACTGTTGAAAAGCACTTTCATTGAGAGGGGTTGCCAAGCTTCTAAGAATTAACGTGTTTCCGAAATACCAGCAAATATTTTTTCACCCAATCTTGATGATACTTGGTTGTAATGATCAATACAGAAATCCCACTTGGCTCACCAAATTTTGTTCTTCTAGTTTGAAGTGTTCGTCTACAGTAGCAGTTTTTATATTTAGGTTTCCCTGTGTTCTCGCCTATATAGATAGATGAATTAGGAACTCTAAATCCAACATGGTTCGTAGTAGCTCTTTGAAACATGACAAAATAAAGGAGTTCTCAGTTTTGTCTCTATGGTTTGTTTCCTCTTCAAGTAGCCATAGGCACAGCTGTGGAAAAGCACTTTCATCGAGAGGGGTTGCCAAAATTCTAAGAATTAACAAGTTTCCGAAATACCAGCAAATATTTTTTCACCGAATCTTGATGATACTTGGTGGTAATGATCACTGCACAAATCCCACTGGGCTCAACAAATTTTGTTCTTCTAGGTTGAAGCGTTCGTCTACAGTAGCAGTTTTTATATTTAGGTTTCCCTCTGTTCTCTCCTATATAGATAGATGAATTTGGAACTCTAAATCCAACATGGTTCGTAGTAGCTCTTTGAAAGTTAAAAAAATAAAGGAGTTCTCAGTTTTGTCTCTATGGTTTGTTTCCTCTTCAGGTAGCCCTAGGCACAGACTGTGGAAAAGCACTTTCATCGAGAGGGGTTGCCAAGCTTCTAAGAATTAACGAGTTTCCAAATACCAGCAAATATTTTTTCACCCAATCTTGATGATACTTGGTGGTCATGATCAGTGCACAAATCCCACTTGTCTCACCAAATTTTATTCTTCTAGGTTGATTCGTTCGTCTACAGTAGCAGTGTATATTTAGGTTTCACTCTGTTCTCTCCTATATAGATAGATGAATTTGGAACTCTAAATCCAACATGGTTTGTAGTAGCTCTTTGAAACTTACAAAATAAAGGAGTTCTCAGTTTTGTCTCTATGGTTTGTTTCCTCTTCAGGTAGCCCTAGGCACAGACTGTGGAAAAGCACTTTCATTGTGAGGGGTTGCAAAGCTTCTAAGAATTAACGACTTTCCGAAATACCAGCAAATATTTTTTCTCCCAATATTGATGATACTTGGTGGTAATGATCAGTACTCAAATCCCACTTGCCTCACAAATTTTGTTCTTCTATGTTGAAGCGTTCGTCTACAGTAGCAGTTTTTGTATTTAGGTTTCCCTCTCTTCTCTCCTATATAGATAGATAAATTTGGAACTCTAAATCAAACATGGATTGTAGTAATTCTTTGAAACTTGACAAAATAAAGGACTTCTCAGTTTATCTCTATGGTTTGTTTCCTCTGCAAGTAGCCCTAGGCACAGACTGTGGAAAAGCACTTTCATCGAGAGGGGTTGCCAAGCTTCTAAGAATTAAAAAGTTTCTGAAATACCAGCAAATATTTTTTCACCCAATCTTGATGATACTTGGTGGTAATGATCAGTACACAAATCCCACTTGGCTCACCAAATTTTGTTCTCTAGGTTGAAGCGTTCGTCTACAGTAGCAGTTTTTATATTTAGGATTCCCTCTGTTCTCTCCTATATAGATAGATAAATTTGGAACACTAAATCCAACATGGCTTGTAGTAGCTCTTTGAAACTTTAAAAAATAAAGGAGTTCTCAGTTTTCTCTCTATGGTTTGTTTCTAATTCAAGTAGCCCTAGGCACAGACTGTGGAAAAGCACTTTCATTGAGAGAAGTTGCCAAGCTTCTAAGAATTAACGAGTTTCCGAAATACCAGAAAGTAGTTTTTCACCCAATCTTGATGATACTTGGTGGTACTGATCAGAACACAAATCCCACTTGGTTCACCAAATTTTGTTGTTCTAGGTTGATGCGTCCATCTACAGTAGCAGTTTTTATATTTAGGTTTCCCTCTGTTCTCTCCTATATTTATAGATGAATTTGGAACTCTAAATCCAACGTGGTTCATAGTAGCTCTTGGAAACTTGACAATATAAAAGAGTTCTCAGTTTTTTCTCTATGGTTTGTTTCCGCTTCAAGTAGCCCTAGGCACAAACTGTGGAAAAGCAATTTCTTCGCGAGGGGTTGCCAAGCTTCTAAGAATTAACGAGTTTCCGAAATACCAGCAAATATTTTTTCACCCAATCTTGATGATACTTGGTGGTAATGATCAGTACACAAATACCACTTGGCCCACCAAGTTTTGTCCTTCTAGGTTGAAGCGTGCGTCTACAGTAGCAGTTTATATTTAGGTTTCCCTCTGTTCTCTCCTATATAGATAGATGAATTTGGAACTCTAAATCCAACATGGCTTGTAGTAGCTCTTTGAAACTTGACAAAATAAAGGAGTTCTCAGTTTCGTCTCTATGGTTTGTTTCCTCTTCAAGTAGCCCTAGGCACAGACTGTGGAAAAGCACTTTCATCGAGAGGGGTTGCCAAGCTTCTAAGAATTAACGAGTTTCCAAAATACCAGCAAATATTTTTTCACCCAATCTTGATGATACTTGGTGGTAATGATCAGTACACAAATACCACTTGGCCCACCAAGTTTTGTTCTTCTAGGTTGAAGCGTTCGTCTCCAGTAGCAGTTTTTATATTTAGGTTTCCCTCTGTTCGCTCCTATATAGATAGATGAATTTGGAACTCTAAATCCAACATGGCTTGTAGTAGCTCTTTGAAACTTGACAAAATAAAGGAGTTCTCAGTTTTCTCTCTATGATTTGTTTCTTATTCAAGTAGCCCTAGGCACAGACTGTGGAAAAGCACTTTCATTGAGAGGGGTTGCCAAGCTTCTAAGAATTAACGAGTTTCCAAAATACCAGAAAGTATTTTTTCACCCAATCTTGATGATACTTGGTGGTAATCATCAGAACACGAACCCCACTTTTCTCACCAAATTTTGTTTTTCTAGCTTGATGCGTTCGTCTACAGTAGCAGTTTTTAAATTTAGGTTTCCCTCTGTTCTCTCCTATATAGATAGATGAATTTGGAACTCTAAATCCAACGTGGTTCATAGAAGCTCTTGGAAACTTGAGAAAATAAAGGAGTTCTCAGTTTTGTCTCTATGGTTTGTTTCCTCTTCAAGTATCCCTAGGCACAGACTGTGGAAAAGCACTTTCATCGAGAGGGGTTGCCAAGCCTCTAAGAATTAACGAGTTTCCGAAATACCAGCATATATTTATTCACCCAATCTTGATGATACTTGGTGGTAATGATCAGTACACAAATCCAACTTTGTCTCACCAAATTTTTTTCTTCTAAGTTGAAGCGTTCGTCTACAGTAGCAGTTTTTATATTTAGGTTTCCCTCTGTTCTCTCACATATACATAGATGAATTTGGAACTCTCAATCCAACATGGTTCGTAGTAGCTCTCTGAAACTTGAAAAAATAAAGGAGTTCTCAGTTTTTTCTCTATGGTTTGTTTCCTTTTCAAGTAGCCCTAGGCACAGACTGTGGAAAAGAACTTTCATCGAGAGGGGTTGCCAAGCTTCTAAGAATTAAAGAGTTTCCGAAATACCAGCAAACATTTTTTCACCAATCTTGATGATACTTGGTGGTAATGATAAGTACACAAATCCCACTTGGCTCACCAAATTTTGTTCTTCTAGGTTGAAGCGTTCGTCTACAGTAGCAGTTTTTATATTTAGGTTTCCCTCTGTCTCTTTATATAGATAGATGAATTTGGAACTCTAAATCCAACATGGATTGTAGTAATTCTTTGAAACTTGACAAAGTAAAGGAGCTCTCAGTTTTGTCTCTATGGTTTGTTTCCTCTTCACGTAGCCCTAGGCACAGACTGTTGAAAAGCACTTTCATTGAGAGGGGTTGCCAAGCGTCTAAGAATTTACGTGTTTCCGAAATACCAGCAAATATTTTTTTACCCAATCTTGATGATACTTGGTGGTAATGATCAGTACACAAATCCCACTTGGCTCTCCAAATTTTGTTCTTCAAGTTTGAAGTGTTCGTTTACAGTAGCAGTTTTTATATTTAGGTTTCCCTCTGTTTTCTCCTATATATATAGATGAATTTGGAACCCTAAATCCAACGTGGTTCGTAGAAGCTCTTGGAAACTTGACAAAATAAAGGAGTTCTCAGTTTTGTCTCTATGGTTTGTTTACTCTTCAAGTAGCCCTAGGCACAGACTGTGGAAACGCACTTTCATCGAGAGGGGTTGCCAAGCTTCTAAGAATTAACGAGTTTTCGAAATACCAGCAAATATTTTTTCACCCAATCTTGATGATACTTGGTGTTAATGATAAGTACACAAATCCCACTTGGCTCACCTAATTTGTTCTTCTAGGTTGAAGCGTTCGTCTACAGTAGCAGTTTATATTTAGGTTTCACTCTATTCTCTCCTATATAGATAGATGAATTTGGAACTCTAAATCCAACATGGATTGTAGTAATTCTTTCAAACTTGACAAAATAAAGGACTTCTCAGTTTTGTCTCTATGGTTTGTTTTCTCTTCAAGTAGCCCTAGGCACAGACTGTGGAAAAGCACTTTCATTGAGAGGGGTTGCCAAGCTTCTAAGAATTAACGAGATTCCAAAATACCAGCAAATATTTTTTGTCCCAATCTTGATGATACTCGGTGGTAATGATCAGTACTCAAATCCCACTTGGCTCACAAATTTTGTTCTTCTATGTTGAAGCGTTCGTCTACAGTAGCAGTTTTTATATTTAGGTTTCCCTCTGTTCTCTCCTATATAGATAGATGAATTTGGAACTCTAAATCAAACATGGATTATAGTAATGCTTTGAAACTTGACAAAATAAAGGACTTCTCAGTTTATCTCTATGGTTTGTTTCCTCTGCAAGTAGCCCTAGGCACAGACTGTGGAAAAGCACTTTCATCGAGAATGGTTGCCAAGCTTCTAAGAATTAACGAGTTTCCAAAATACCAGCAAATAATTTTTCACCCAATCTTGATGATACTTTGTGGTAATGATCAGTACACAAATCCGACTTGGCTCACCAAATTTTCTTCTCTAGGTTGAAGCGTTCGTCTACAGTAGCAGTTTTTATATTTTGGTTTCCCTCTGTTCTCTCCTAATAGATAGATGAATTTGGAATTCTATATCCAACATTTTTTGTAGTAGCTCTTTGAAACTTGACAAAATAAAAGAGTTCTCTGTTTTGTCTCTATTGTTTGTTTCCTCTTCAAGTAGCCCTAGGCACAAATGTGGAAAAGTACTTTCATCTAGAAGGGTTGCCAAGCTTCAAAGAATTAAGGAGTTTCCGAAACACCAGCTAATATTTTTTCACCCAATCTGGATGATACTTGGTGGTAATGATCAGTATACAAATCCCACTTGGCTCTCCAAATTTTTGTTCTTCTAGGTTGAAGCGTTCGTCTACAGCAGCAGTTTTTATATTTAGGTTCCCCTCTGTTCTCTCCTATATAGATAGATGAATTTGGAACTCTAAATCCAACATTTTTTGTAGTAGCTCTTTGAAACTTGACAAAATAAAGGAGTTCTCTGTTTTGTCTCTATGGTTTGTTTCCTCTTCAAGTAGCCCTAAGCACAGACTCTGGAAAAGCACTTTCATCGAGAGGGGTTGCCAAGCTTCTAAGAATTAACGAGTTTCCGAAATACCAGAAAATATTTTTTCACCCAATCTTGATAATACTTGGTGGTAATGATCAGTACACAAATCCCACGTGGCTCACCAAATTTTGTTCTTCTAGGTTGAAGCGTTCGTCTACAGTAGCAGTTTTTATATTTAGGTTCCACTCTGCTCTCTCCTATATAGATAGATGAATTTGGAACTCTCAATCCAACATGGTTCGTAGTAGCTCTTTGAAACTTGACATAATAAAGTGTTCTCAGTTTTGTCTCTATGGTTTGTGTCCTCTTCAAGTAGCCCTAGGCACAGACTGTGGAGAAACACTTTCATTGAGAGGGGTTGCCAACCTTCTAAGAATTAACGAGTTTCAGAAATACCAGCAAATATTTTTTCACCCACTCTTGATGATACTTGGTGGTAATGATCAGTACACAAATCCCACTTGGCTCACCAAATTTTGTTCTTCTAGGTTGAAGCGTTCGTCTACAGTAGCAGTTTTTATATTTAGTTTTCCCTCTGTCTCCCTATATAGATAGATGAATTTGGAACTCTAAATCCAACATGGTTTGTAGTAGCTCTTTGAAACTTGAAAAAATAAAGGAGTTCTCAGTTTTGTCTCTATGGTTTGTTTCCTCTTCAAGTACCCCTAGGCACATACTGTGGAATAGCAATTTCATCGAGAGGGGTTGCCAAGCTTCTAAGAATTAACGAGTTTCCGAAATACCAGCAAACATTTTTTCACCCAATCTTGATGATACTTGGTTGTAATGATCAGTACACAAATCCCACTTGGCTCACCAAATTTTGTTCTCTAGGTTGAAGCGTGCGTCTACAGTAGCAGTTTTTATATTTTGGTTTCCCTCTGTTCTCGACTATATAATTAGATGAATTTGGAACTCTAAATCCAACATTTTTTGTAGTAGCTCTGTGAAATTTGACAAAATAAAGGAGTTCTCCGTTTTGTCTCTATGGTTTTTTTCCTCTTCAAGTAGCCCTAGGCACAGACTGTGGAAAAGCACTTTCAATGAGAGGCCTTGCCAAGCTTCTAAGAATTAACGAGTTTCCGAAATACCAGCTAATATTTTTTCACCCAATCTGGATGATACTTGGTGGTAATGATCAGTACACAAATCCCTCTTGGCTCACCAAATTTTGTTCTTCTAGGTTGAAGCGCTCGTCTACAGTAGCAGTTTTTATATTTAGGTTCCCCTCTGTTCTCTCCTATATAGATAGATGAATTTGGAACTCTAAATCCAACATGGTTTGTAGTAGCTCATTGAAACTTGACAAAATAAAGGAGTTCTCTGTTTTGTCTGTATGGTTTGTTTCTTCTTCAAGTAGCCCTAAGAACAGACTGTGGAAAAGCACTTTCATCGAGAGGGGTTGCCAAGCTTCTAATAATTAACGAATTTCAGAAATACCAGCAAATATTTTTTCACCCAATCTTGATGATACTTGCTGGTAATGATCAGTACACAAATCCCACTTGTCTCACCAAATTTTGTTCTTCTAGGTTGAAGCGTTCGTCTATAGTAGCAGTTTATATTTAGGTTTCACTCTGTTCTCTCCTATATAGATAGATGAATTTGGAACTCTAAATCCAACATGGTTTGTAGTAATTCTTTGAAACTTGACAAAATAAAGGAGCTCTCAGTTTTGTCTCTATGGTTTGTTTCCTCTTCACGTAGCCCTAGGCACAGACTGTTGAAAAGCTCTTTCATTGAGAGGGGTTGCCAAGCGTCTAAGAATTTACGTGTTTCCGAAATACCAGCAAATATTTTTTTACCCAATCTTGATGATACTTGGTGGTAATGATCAGTACACAAATCCCACTTGGCTCTCCAAATTTTGTTCTTCTAGTTTGAAGTGTTCGTTTACAGTAGCAGTTTTTATATTTAGGTTTCCCTCTGTTTTCTCCTATATATATAGATGAATTTGGAACCCTAAATCCAACGTGGTTGGTAGAAGCTCTTGGAAACTTGACAAAATAAAGGAGTTCTCAGTTTTGTCTCTATGGTTTGTTTACTCTTCAAGTAGCCCTAGGCACAGACTGTGGAAAAGCACTTTCATCGAGAGGGGTTGCCAAGCTTCTAAGAATTAACGAGTTTTCGAAATACCAGCAAATATTTTTTCACCCAATCTTGATGATACTTGGTGTTAATGATAAGTACACAAATCCCACTTGGCTCACCAAATTTGTTCTTCTAGGTTGAAGCGTTCGTCTACAGTAGCAGTTTATATTTAGGTTTCACTCTATTCTCTCCTATATAGATAGATGAATTTGGAACTCTAAATCCAACATGGATTGTAGTAATTCTTTCAAACTTGACAAAATAAAGGACTTCTCAGTTTTGTCTCTATGGTTTGTTTTCTCTTCAAGTAGCCCTAGGCACAGACTGTGGAAAAGCACTTTCATTGAGAGGGGTTGCCAAGCTTCTAAGAATTAACGAGATTCCAAAATACCAGCAAATATTTTTTGTCCCAATCTTGATGATACTCGGTGGTAATGATCAGTACTCAAATCCCACTTGGCTCACAAATTTTGTTCTTCTATGTTGAAGCGTTCGTCTACAGTAGCAGTTTTTATATTTAGGTTTCCCTCTGTTCTCTCCTATATAGATAGATGAATTTGGAACTCTAAATCAAACATGGATTATAGTAATGCTTTGAAACTTGACAAAATAAAGGACTTCTCAGTTTATCTCTATGGTTTGTTTCCTCTGCAAGTAGCCCTAGGCACAGACTGTGGAAAAGCACTTTCATCGAGAATGGTTGCCAAGCTTCTTAGAATTAACGAGTTTCCAAAATACCAGCAAATAATTTTTCACCCAATCTTGATGATACTTTGTGGTAATGATCAGTACACAAATCCCACTTGGCTCACCAAATTTTCTTCTCTAGGTTGAAGCGTTCGTCTACAGTAGCAGTTTTTATATTTTGGTTTCCCTCTGTTCTCTCCTAATAGATAGATGAATTTGGAATTCTATATCCAACATTTTTTGTAGTAGCTCTTTGAAACTTGACAAAATAAAAGAGTTCTCTGTTTTGTCTCTATTGTTTGTTTCCTCTTCAAGTAGCCCTAGGCACAAATGTGGAAAAGTACTTTCATCTAGAAGGGTTGCCAAGCTTCAAAGAATTAAGGAGTTTCCGAAACACCAGCTAATATTTTTTCACCCAATCTGGATGATACTTGGTGGTAATGATCAGTATACAAATCCCACTTGGCTCTCCAAATTTTTGTTCTTCTAGGTTGAAGCGTTCGTCTACAGCAGCAGTTTTTATATTTAGGTTCCACTCTGTTCTCTCCTATATAGATAGATGAATTTGGAACTCTAAATCCAACATTTTTTGTAGTAGCTCTTTGAAACTTGACAAAATAAAGGAGTTCTCTGTTTTGTCTCTATGGTTTGTTTCTTCTTCAAGTAGCCCTAAGCACAGACTCTGGAAAAGCACTTTCATCGAGAGGGGTTGCCAAGCTTCTAAGAATTAACGAGTTTCCGAAATACCAGAAAATATTTTTTCACCCAATCTTGATAATACTTGGTGGTAATGATCAGTACACAAATCCCACGTGGCTCACCAAATTTTGTTCTTCTAGGTTGAAGCGTTCGTCGACAGTAGCAGTTTTTATATTTAGTTTTCCCTCTGTCTCCCTATATAGATAGATGAATTTGGAACTCTAAATCCAACATGGTTTGTAGTAGCTCTTTGAAACTTGAAAAAATAAAGGAGTTCTCAGTTTTGTCTCTATGGTTTGTTTCCTCTTCAAGTACCCCTAGGCACATACTGTGGAATAGCAATTTCATCGAGAGGGGTTGCCAAGCTTCTAAGAATTAACGAGTTTCCGAAATACCAGCAAACATTTTTTCACCCAATCTTGATGATACTTGGTTGTAATGATCAGTACACAAATCCCACTTGGCTCACCAAATTTTGTTCTCTAGGTTGAAGCGTGCGTCTACAGTAGCAGTTTTTATATTTTGGTTTCCCTCTGTTCTCGACTATATAATTAGATGAATTTGGAACTCTAAATCCAACATTTTTTGTAGTAGCTCTGTGAAATTTGACAAAATAAAGGAGTTCTCCGTTTTGTCTCTATGGTTTTTTTCCTCTTCAAGTAGCCCTAGGCACAGACTGTGGAAAAGCACTTTCAATGAGAGGCCTTGCCAAGCTTCTAAGAATTAACGAGTTTCCGAAATACCAGCTAATATTTTTTCACCCAATCTGGATGATACTTGGTGGTAATGATCAGTACACAAATCCCATTTGGCTCACCAAATTTTGTTCTTCTAGGTTGAAGCGCTCGTCTACAGTAGCAGTTTTTATATTTAGGTTCCCCTCTGTTCTCTCCTATATAGATAGATGAATTTGGAACTCTAAATCCAACATGGTTTGTAGTAGCTCATTGAAACTTGACAAAATAAAGGAGTTCTCTGTTTTGTCTGTATGGTTTGTTTCTTCTTCAAGTAGCCCTAAGAACAGACTGTGGAAAAGCACTTTCATCGAGAGGGGTTGCCAAGCTTCTAATAATTAACGAATTTCAGAAATACCAGCAAATATTTTTTCACCCAATCTTGATGATACTTGCTGGTAATGATCAGTACACAAATCCCACTTGTCTCACCAAATTTTGTTCTTCTAGGTTGAAGCGTTCGTCTATAGTAGCAGTTTATATTTAGGTTTCACTCTGTTCTCTCCTATATAGATAGATGAATTTGGAACTCTGAATCCAACATGGTTCGTAGTAGCTCTTTGAAACTTGACAAAATAAAGTGTTCTCAGTTTTGTCTCTATGGTTTGTTTCCTCTTCAAGTAGCCCTAGGCACAGACTGTGGAAAAGCACTTTCATCGAGAGGGGTTGCCAAGCTTCTAAGAATTAACGAGTTCCTGAAATACAGGAAACTATTTTTCACCCAATCTTGATGATACTTGGTGGTAATGATCAGTACCCAAATCCCACGACTCTCACCAAATTTTGTTCTTCTAGGTTGAAGCGTTCGTGTACAGTAGCAGTTTTTATATTTAGGTTTCCCTCTGTTCTCTCCTATATGGATAGATGAATTTGGGACTCTAGATCCAACATGGATTGTAGTAATTCTTTGAAACTTGACAAAATAAAGGAGCTCTCAATTTTGTCTCTATGGTTTGTTTCTCTTCAAGTAGCCCTAGGCACAGACTGTTGAAAAGCACTTTCATTGAGAGGGGTTGCCAAGCTTCTAAGAATTAACGTGTTTCCGAAATACCAGCAAATATTTTTTCACCCAATCTTGATGATACTTGGTTGTAATGATCAGTACAGAAATCCCACTTGGCTCACCAAATTTTGTTCTTCTAGTTTGAAGTGTTCGTCTACAGTAGCAGTTTTTATATTTAGGTTTCCCTCTGTTCTCGCCTATATAGATAGATGAATTAGGAACTCTAAATCCAACATGGTTCGTAATAGCTCTTTGAAACATGACAAAATAAAGGAGTTCTCAGTTTTGTCTCTATGGTTTGTTTCCTCTTCAAGTAGCCCTAGGCACAGCTGTGGAAAAGCACTTTCATCGAGAGGGGTTGAAAAAATTCTAAGAATTAACAAGTTTCCGAAATACCAGCAAATATTTTTTCACCCAATCTTGATGATACTTGGTGGTAATGATCACTGCACAAATCCCACTGGGCTCAACAAATTTTGTTCTTCTAGGTTAAAGCGTTCGTCTACAGTAGCAGTTTTTATATTTAGGGTTCCCTCTGTTCTCTCCTATATAGATAGATGAATTTGGAACTCTAAATCCAACATGGTTTGTAGTAGCTCTTTGAAACTTACAAAATAAAGGAGTTCTCAGTTTTGTCTCTATGGTTTGTTTCCTCTTCAAGTAGCCCTAGGCACAGACTGTGGAAAAGCACTTTCATTGAGAGGGGTTGCAAAGCTTCTAAGAATTAACGACTTTCCGAAATACCAGCAAATATTTTTTCTCCCAATATTGATGATACTTGGTGGTAATGATCAGTACTCAAATCCCACTTGGCTCACAAATTTTGTTCTTCTATGTTGAAGCGTTCATCTACAGTAGCAGTTTTTATATTTAGGTTTCCCTCTGTTCTCTCCTATATAGATAGATGAATTTGGAACTCTAAATCAAACATGGATTGTAGTTATTCTTTGAAACTTGACAAAATAAAGGACTTCTCAGTTTATCTCTATGGTTTGTTTCCTCTGCAAGTAGCCCTAGGCACAGACTGTGGAAAAGCACTTTCATCGAGAGGGGTTGCCAAGCTTCTAAGAATTAAGGAGTTTCTGAAATACCAGCAAATATTTTTTCACCCAATCTTGATGATACTTGGTGGTAATGATCAGTACACAAATCCCACTTGGCTCACCAAATTTTGTTTTCTAGATTGAAGCGTTCGTCTACAGCAGAAGTTTTTATATTTTGGTTTCCCTCTGTTCTCTCCTATATAGATAGATGAATTTGGAACTCTAAATCCAACATTTTTTGTAGTAGCCCTTGAAACTTGACAAATAAAGTGTTCTCAGTTTTGTCTCTATGGTTTGTTTCCTCTTCAAGTAGCCCTAGACACAGACTGTGGAAAAGCACTTTCATCGAGAGGGGTTGCCAAGCTTCTAAGAATTAACGAGTTTCCGAAATACAGGAAACATTTTTCACCCAATCTTGATGATACTTGGTGGTAATGATCAGTACACAAATCCCACTTGTCTCACCAAATTTTGTTCTTCTAGGTTGAAGCGTTCGTCTACAGTAGTAGTTTATATTTAGGTTTCACTCTGTTCTCTCCTATATAGATAGATGAATTTGGAACTCTAAATGCAACATGGTTCGTAGTAGCTCTTTGAAACTTGACAAAATAAAGCAGTTCTCAGTTTTGTCTCTATGGTTTGTTTCCTCTTCAAGTAGCCCTAGGCACAGACTGTGGAAAAGCACTTTCATCGGGGGGGTTGCAAAGCTTCTAAGAATTAAACGAGTTTCTGAAAATACCAGCAAATATTTTTTCACCCAAACTTGATGATACTTGGTGGTCATGATCACTGCACAAATCCCACTGGGCTCAACAAATTTTGTTCTTCTAGGTTAAAGCGTTCGTCTACAGTAGCAGTTTTTATATTTAGGTTTCCCTCTGTTCTCTCCTATATAGATAGATGAATTGGAACTCTAAATCCAACATGGTTCGTAGTAGCTCTTTGAAACTTACAAAATAAAGGAGTTCTCAGTTTTGTCTCTATGGTTTGTTTCCTCTTCAAGTAGCCCTAGGCACAGACTGTGAAAAGCACTTTCATTGAGAGGGGGTTGCAAAAGCTTCTAAGAATTAACGACTTTCCGAAATACCAGCAAATATTTTTTCTCCCAATATTGATGATACTTGGTGGTAATGATCAGTACTCAAATCCCACTTGGCTCACAAATTTTGTTCTTCTATGTTGAAGCGTTCGTCTACAGTAGCAGTTTTTATATTTAGGTTTCCCTCTGTTCTCTCCTATATAGATAGATGAATTTGGAACTCTAAATCAAACATGGATTGTAGTTATTCTTTGAAACTTGACAAAATAAAGGACTTCTCAGTTTTATCTCTATGGTTTGTTTCCTCTGCAAGTAGCCCTAGGCACAGACTGTGGAAAAGCACTTTCATCGAGAGGGGTTGCCAAGCTTCTAAGAATTAAGGAGTTTCTGAAATACCAGCAAATATTTTTTCACCCAATCTTGATGATACTTGGTGGTAATGATCAGTACACAAATCCCACTTGGCTCACCAAATTTTGTTCTCTAGGTTGAAGCGTTCGTCTACAGTAGCAGTTTTTATATTTTGGTTTCCCTCTGTTCTCCCCTATATAGATAGATGAATTTGGAACTGTAAATCCAACATTTTTTGTAGTAGCTCTTTGAAACTTGACAAAATAAAGTGTTCTCAGTTTTGTCTCTATGGTTTGTTTCCTCTTCAAGTAGCCCTAGACACAGACTGTGGAAAAGCACTTTCATCGAGAGGGGTTGCCAAGCTTCTAAGAATTAACGAGTTTCCGAAATACAGGAAACATTTTTTCACCCAATCTTGATGATACTTGGTGGTAATGATCAGTACACAAATCCCACTTGTCTCACCAAATTTTGTTCTTCTAGTTGAAGCGTTCGTCTACAGTAGTAGTTTATATTTAGGTTTCACTCTGTTCTCTCCTATATAGATAGATGAATTTGGAACTCTAAATGCAACATGGTTCGTAGTAGCTCTTTGAAACTTGACAAAATAAAGCAGTTCTCAGTTTTGTCTCTATGGTTTGTTTCCTCTTCAAGTAGCCCTAGGCACAGACTGTGGAAAAGCACTTTCATCGAGAGGGGTTGCAAAGCTTCTAAGAATTAACGAGTTTCCGAAATACCAGCAAATATTTTTTCACCCAAACTTGATGATACTTGGTGGTCATGATCAGTACACAAATCCCACTTGGCTCACCAAATTTTGTTCATCTAGGTTGATGCGTTCGTCTACATTAGCAGTTTTTATATTTAGGTTTCCCTCTGTTCTCTCCTATATAGATAGATGAATTTGGAACTCTAAATCCAACATGGTTTGTAGTAGCTCTTTGAAACTTGAAAAATAAAGGAGTTCTCAGTTTTGTCTCTATGGTTTGTTTCCTCTTCAAGTACCCCTAGGCACATACTGTGGAATAGCAATTTCATCGAGAGGGGTTGCCAAGCTTCTAAGAATTAACGAGTTTCCGAAATACCAGCAAACATTTTTTCACCCAATCTTGATGATACTTGGTTGTAATGATCAGTACACAAATCCCACTTGGCTCACCAAATTTTGTTCTCTAGTTGAAGCGTGCGTCTACAGTAGCAGTTTTTATATTTTGGTTTCCCTCTGTTCTCGACTATATAATTAGATGAATTTGGAACTCTAAATCCAACATTTTTTGTAGTAGCTCTGTGAAATTTGACAAAATAAAGGAGTTCTCCGTTTTGTCTCTATGGTTTTTTTCCTCTTCAAGTAGCCTAGGCACAGACTGTGGAAAAGCACTTTCAATGAGAGGCCTTGCCAAGCTTCTAAGAATTAACGAGTTTCCGAAATACCAGCTAATATTTTTTCACCCAATCTGGATGATACTTGGTGGTAATGATCAGTACACAAATCCCACTTGGCTCACCAAATTTTGTTCTTCTAGGTTGAAGCGCTCGTCTACAGTAGCAGTTTTTATATTTAGGTTCCCCTCTGTTCTCTCTTATATAGATAGATGAATTTGGAACTCTAAATCCAACATGGTTTGTAGTAGCTCATTGAAACTTGACAAAATAAAGGAGTTCTCTGTTTTGTCTGTATGGTTTGTTTCTTCTTCAAGTAGCCCTAAGAACAGACTGTGGAAAAGCACTTTCATCGAGAGGGGTTGCCAAGCTTCTAATAATTAACGAATTTCAGAAATACCAGCACATATTTTTTCACCCAATCTTGATGATACTTGCTGGTAATGATCAGTACACAAATCCCACTTGTCTCATTTGTTCTTCTAGGTTGAAGCGTTCGTCTATAGTAGCAGTTTAATTTAGGTTTCACTCTGTTCTCTCCTATATAGATAGATGAATTTGGAACTCTGAATCCAACATGGTTCGTAGTAGCTCTTTGAAACTTGACAAAATAAAGTGTTCTCAGTTTTGTCTCTATGGTTTGTTTCCTCTTCAAGTAGCCCTAGGCACAGACTGTGGAAAGCACTTTCATCGAGAGGGGTTGCCAAGCTTCTAAGAATTAACGAGTTCCTGAAATACAGGAAACTATTTTTCACCCAATCTTGATGATACTTGGTGGTAATGATCAGTACCCAAATCCCACGACTCTCACCAAATTTTGTTCTTCTAGGTTGAAGCGTTCGTGTACAGTAGCAGTTTTTATATTTAGGTTTCCCTCTGTTCTCTCCTATATGGATAGATGAATTTGGGACTCTAGATCCAACATGGATTGTAGTAATTCTTTGAAACTTGACAAAATAAAGGAGCTCTCAATTTTGTCTCTATGGTTTGTTTCTCTTCAAGTAGCCCTAGGCACAGACTGTTGAAAAGCACTTTCATTCAGAGGGGTTGCCAAGCTTCTAAGAATTAACGTGTTTCCGAAATACCAGCAAATATTTTTTCACCCAATCTTGATGATACTTGGTTGTAATGATCAGTACAGAAATCCCACTTGGCTCACCAAATTTTGTTCTTCTAGTTTGAAGTGTTCATCTACAGTAGCAGTTTTTATATTTAGGTTTCCCTCTGTTCTCGCCTATATAGATAGATGAATTAGGAACTCTAAATCCAACATGGTTCGAAGTAGCTCTTTGAAACATGACAAAATAAAGGAGTTCTCAGTTTTGTCTCTATGGTTTGTTTCCTCTTCAAGTAGCCCTAGGCACAGCTGTGAAAAGCACTTTCATCAAGAGGGGTTGAAAAAATTCTAAGAATTAACAAGTTTCCGAAATACCAGCAAATATTTTTTCACCCAATCTTGATGATACTTGGTGGTAATGATCACTGCACAAATCCCACTGGGCTCAACAAATTTTGTTCTTCTAGGTTAAAGCGTTCGTCTACAGTAGCAGTTTTTATATTTAGGGTTCCCTCTGTTCTCTCCTATATAGATAGATGAATTTGGAACTCTAAATCCAACATGGTTTGTAGTAGCTCTTTGAAACTTACAAAATAAAGGAGTTCTCAGTTTTGTCTCTATGGTTTGTTTCCTCTTCAAGTAGCCCTAGGCACAGACTGTGGAAAAGCACTTTCATTGAGAGGGGTTGCAAAGCTTCTAAGAATTAACGACTTTCCGAAATACCAGCAAATATTTTTTCTCCCAATATTGATGATACTTGGTGGTAATGATCAGTACACAAATCCCACTTGGCTCACCAAATTTTGTTCTCTAGATTGAAGCGTTCGTCTACAGTAGCAGTTTTTATATTTTGGTTTCCCTCTGTTCTCTCCTATATAGATAGATGAATTTGGAACTCTAAATCCAACATTTTTTGTAGTAGCTCTTTGAAACATGACAAAATAAAGTGTTCTCAGTTTTGTCTCTATGGTTTGTTTCCTCTTCAAGTAGCCCTAGACACAGACTGTGGAAAAGCACTTTCATCGAGAGGGGTTGCCAAGCTTCTAAGAATTAACGAGTTTCCGAAATACAGGAAACATTTTTTCACCCAATCTTGATGATACTTGGTGGTAATGATCAGTACACAAATCCCACTTGTCTCACCAAATTTTGTTCTTCTAGGTTGAAGCGTTCGTCTACAGTAGTAGTTTATATTTAGGTTTCACTCTGTTCTCTCCTATATAGATAGATGAATTTGGAACTCTAAATGCAACATGGTTCGTAGTAGCTCTTTGAAACTTGACAAAATAAAGGAGTTCTCAGTTTTGTCTCTATGGTTTGTTTCCTCTTCAAGTAGCCCTAGGCACAGACTGTGGAAAAGCACGTTCATCGAGAGGGGTTGCAAAGCTTCTAAGAATTAACGAGTTTCCGAAATACCAGCAAATATTTTTTCACCCAAACTTGATGATACTTGGTGGTCATGATCACTGCACAAATCCCACTGGGCTCAACAAATTTTGTTCTTCTAGGTTAAAGCGTTCGTCTACAGTAGCAGTTTTTATATTTAGGTTTCCCTCTGTTCTCTCCTATATAGATAGATGAATTTGGAACTCTAAATCCAACATGGTTTGTAGTAGCTCTTTGAAACTTACAAAATAAAGGAGTTCTCAGTTTTGTCTCTATGGTTTGTTTCCTCTTCAAGTAGCCCTAGGCACAGACTGTGGAAAAGCACTTTCATTGAGAGGGGTTGCAAAGCTTCTAAGAATTAACGACTTCCCGAAATACCAGCAAATATTTTTTCTCCCAATATTGATGATACTTGGTGGTAATGATCAGTACTCAAATCCCACTTGGCTCACAAATTTTGTTCTTCTATGTTGAAGCGTTCGTCTACAGTAGCAGTTTTTATATTTAGGTTTCCCTCTGTTCTCTCCTATATAGATAGATGAATTTGGAACTCTAAATCAAACATGGATTGTAGTTATTCTTTGAAACTTGACAAAATAAAGGACTTCTCAGTTTATCTCTATGGTTTGTTTCCTCTGCAAGTAGCCCTAGGCACAGACTGTGGAAAAGCACTTTCATCGAGAGGGGTTGCCAAGCTTCTAAGAATTAAGGAGTTTTTGAAATACCAGCAAATATTTTTTCACCCAATCTTGATGATACTTGGTGGTAATGATCAGTACACAAATCCCACTTGGCTCACCAAATTTTGTTCTCTAGGTTGAAGCGTTCGTCTACAGTAGCAGTTTTTATATTTTGGTTTCCCTCTGTTCTCTCCTATATAGATAGATGAATTTGGAACTCTAAATCCAACATTTTTTGTAGTAGCTCTTTGAAACTTGACAAAATAAAGTGTTCTCAGTTTTGTCTCTATGGTTTGTTTCCTCTTCAAGTAGCCCTAGACACAGACTGTGGAAAAGCACTTTCATCGAGAGGGGTTGCCAAGCTTCTAAGAATTAACGAGTTTCCGAAATACAGTAAACATTTTTTCACCCAATCTTGATGATACTTGGTGGTAATGATCAGTACACAAATCCCACTTGTCTCACCAAATTTTGTTCTTCTAGGTTGAAGCGTTCGTCTACAGTAGTAGTTTATGTTTAGGTTTCACTCTGTTCTCTCCTATATAGATAGATGAATTTGGAACTCTAAATGCAACATGGTTCGTAGTAGCTCTTTGAAACTTGACAAAATAAAGCAGTTCTCAGTTTTGTCTCTATGGTTTGTTTCCTCTTCAAGTAGCCCTAGGCACAGACTGTGGAAAAGCACTTTCATCGAGAGGGGTTGCAAAGCTTCTAAGAATTAACGAGTTTCCGAAATACCAGCAAATATTTTTTCACCCAAACTTGATGATACTTGGTGGTCATGATCGGGTTGAAGTGTTCGTCTACAGTAGCAGTTTTTATATTTAGGTTTCCCTCTGTTCTCTCCTCTATAGATAGATGAATTTGGAACTCTAAATCAAACATGGTTCGTAGTAGCTTTTTGAAAGTTGACAAAATAAAGGAGTTCTCAGTTTTGTCTCTATGGTTTGTTTCCTCTTCAAGTAGCCCTAGGCACAGACTGTGGAAAAGCACTTTCATCGAGAGGGGTTGCCAAGTTTCTAAGAATTAACGAGTTTCCGAAATACCGGCAAATATTTTTTCACCCAATCTTGATGATACTTGGTGGTAATGATCAGTACAAAAATCCCACTTGGCTCACCAAATTTTGTTCTTCTAGGTTGAAGCGTTCGTCTACAGTAGCAGTTTATATTTAGGTTTCACTCTGTTCTCTCCTATATAGATAGATGAATTTGGAACTCTAAATGCAACATGGTTCGTAGTAGCTCTTTGAAACTTGACAAAATAAAGGAGTTCTCAGTTTTGTCTCTATGGTTTGTTTCCTCTTCAAGTAGCCCTAGGCACAGACTGTGGAAAAGCACTTTCATCGAGAGGGGTTGCAAAGCTTCTAAGAATTAACGAGTTTCCGAAATACCAGCAAATATTTTTTCACCCAATCTTGATGATACTTGGTGGTCATGATCAGTACACAAATCCCACTTGGCTCACCAAATTTTGTTCTTCTAGGTTGAAGTGTTCGTCTACAGTAGCAGTTTTTATATTTAGGTTTCCCTCTGCTCTCTCCTATATAGATAGATGAATTTGGAACTCTCAATCCAACATGGTTCGTAGTAGCTCTTTGAAACTTGACAAAATAAAGTGTTCTCAGTTTTGTCTCTATGGTTTGTTTCCTCTTCAAGTAGCCCTAGGCACAGACTGTGGAAAAGCACTTTCATCGAGAGGGGTTGCCAAGCTTCTAAGAATTAACGAGTTTCCGAAATACAGGAAACATTTTTTCACCCAATCTTGATGATACTTGGTGGTCATGATCAGTACTCAAATCCCAATTGGCTCACCAATTTTGTTCTTCTATGTTGAAGCGTTCGTCTACAGTAGCAGTTTTTATATTATGGTTTCCCTCTGTTCTCTCCTCTATAGATAGATGAATTTGGAACTCTAAATCCAACATTTTTTGTAGTAGCTCTTTGAAACTTGACAAAATAAAGGAATTCTCCGTTTTGTCTCTATGGTTTGTTTCCTCTTCAAGTAGCCCTAGGCACAGACTGTGGAAAAGCACTTTCATCTAGAGGGGTTGCCAAGCTTCTAAGAATTAACGAGTTTCCGAAATACCAGCTAATATTTTTTCACCCAATCTGGATGATACTTGGTGGTCATGATCAGTACACAAATCCCACTTGGCTCACCAAATTTGGTTCTTCTAGGTTGAAGCGTTCGTCTACAGTAGCAGTTTTTATATTTAGGTTTCCCTCTGTTCTCTCCTATATAGATAGATGAATTTGGAACTGAAATCCAACATGGATTGTAGTAGCTCTCTGAAACTTTACAAAATAAAGGACTTCTCAGTTTTGTTTCTATGGTTTGTTTTCTCTTCCAGTAGCCCTAGGCACAGACTGTGGAAAAACACTTTCATTGAGAGGGGTTGCAAAGCTTCTAAGAATTAACGACTTTCCGAAATACCAGCAAATATTTTTTCTCCCAATATTGATGATACTTGGTGGTAATGATCAGTACTCAAATCCTAACTGGCTCACAAATTTTGTTCTTCTAGGTTGAAGCGCTCGACTACAGTAGCAGTTTTTATATTTAGGTTTCCTTCTGTTCTCTCCTATACAGATAGATGAATTTGGAACTCTAAATCAAAGACGGATTGTATTAATTCCTTGAAACTTGACAAAATAAAGGACTTCTCAGTTTATCTCTATGGTTTGTTTCCTCTGCAAGAAGCCCTAGGCACAGACTGTGTTAAAGCACTTTCATCGAGAGGGGTTGCCAAGCTTCTAAGAATTAACGAGTTTCTGAAATACCAGCAAATATTTTTTCACCCAATCTTGATGATACTTGGTGGTCATGATCAGTACACAAATCCCACTTGGCTCACCAAATTTTGTTCTCTAGGTTGAATCGTTCGTCTACAGTAGCAGTTTTTATATTTTGGTTTCCCTCTGTTCTCTCCTATATAGATAGATGAATTTGGAACTCTAAATCCAACATTTTTTGTAGTAGCTCTTTGAAACTTGACAAAATAAAGGAGTTCTCCGTTTTGTCTCTATGGTTTGTTTCCTCTTCAAGTAGCCCTAGGCACAGACTGTGGAAAAGCACTTTCATCTAGAGTGTTTGCCAAGCTTCTAAGAATTAACGAGTTTCCGAAATACCAGCTAATATTTTTTCACCCAATCTGGATGATACTTGGTGGTCATGATCAGTACACAAATCCCACTTGGCTCACCAAATTTGGTTCTTCTAGGTTGAAGCGTTCGTCTACAGTAGCAGTTTTTATATTTAGGTTTCCCTCTGTTCTCTCCTATATAGATAGATGAATTTGGAACTGAAATCCAACATGGATTGTAGTAGCTCTCTGAAACTTTACAAAATAAAGGACTTCTCAGTTTTGTTTCTATGGTTTGTTTTCTCTTCCAGTAGCCCTAGGCACAGACTGTGGAAAAACACTTTCATTGAGAGGGGTTGCAAAGCTTCTAAGAATTAACGACTTTCCGAAATACCAGCAAATATTTTTTCTCCCAATATTGATGATACTTGGTGGTAATGATCAGTACTCAAATCCTAACTGGCTCACAAATTTTGTTCTTCTAGGTTGAAGCGCTCGACTACAGTAGCAGTTTTTATATTTAGGTTTCCTTCTGTTCTCTCCTATACAGATAGATGAATTTGGAACTCTAAATCAAAGACGGATTGTATTAATTCCTTGAAACTTGACAAAATAAAGGACTTCTCAGTTTATCTCTATGGTTTGTTTCCTCTGCAAGAAGCCCTAGGCACAGACTGTGTTAAAGCACTTTCATCGAGAGGGGTTGCCAAGCTTCTAAGAATTAACGAGTTTCTGAAATACCAGCAAATATTTTTTCACCCAATCTTGATGATACTTGGTGGTAATGATCAGTACACAAATCCCACTTGGCTCACCAAATTTTGTTCTCTAGGTTGAATCGTTCGTCTACAGTAGCAGTTTTTATATTTTGGTTTCCCTCTGTTCTCTCCTATATAGATAGATGAATTTGGAACTCTAAATCCAACATTTTTTGTAGTAGCTCTTTGAAACTTGACAAAATAAAGGAGTTCTCCGTTTTGTCTCTATGGTTTGTTTCCTCTTCAAGTAGCCCTAGGCACAGACTGTGGAAAAGCACTTTCATCTAGAGTGTTTGCCAAGCTTCTAAGAATTAACGAGTTTCCGAAATACCAGCTAATATTTTTTCACCCAATCTGGATGATACTTGGTGGTAATGATCAGTACACAAATCCCACTTGGCTCACCAAATTTTGTTCTTCTAGGTTGAAGCATTCGTCTACAGTAGCAGTTTTTATATTTAGGTTCCCCTCTGTTCTCTCCTATATAGATAGATGAATTTGGAACTCCAAATCAAACATGGATTGTAGTAATTCTTTGAAACTTGACAAAATAAAGGAATTCTCAGTTTATCTCCATGGTTTGTTTCCTCTGCAAGTAGCCCTAGGCACAGACTGTGGAAAAGCACTTTCATCGAGAGGGGTTGCCAAGCTTCTAAGAATTAATGAGTTTCTGAAATACCAGCAAATATTTTTTCACCCAATCTTGATGATACTTGGTGGTAATGATCAGTACACAAATCCCACTTGGCTCACCAAATTTTGTTCTCTAGGTTGAAGCGTTCGTCTACAGTAGCAGTTTTTATATTTTGGTTTCCCTCTGTTCTCTCCTATATAGATAGATGAATTTGGAACTCTAAATCCAACATTTTTTGTAGTAGCTCTTTGAAACTTGACAAAATAAAGGAGTTCTCCGTTTTGTCTCTATGGGTTGTTTCCTCTTCAAGTAGCCTTAGGCACAGACTGTGGAAAAGCACTTTCATCTAGAGGGGTTGCCAAGCTCTAAGAATTAACGAGTTTCCGAAATACCAGCTAATATTTTTTCACCCAATCTGGATGATACTTGGTGGACATGATCAGTACACAAATCCCACTTGGCTCACCAAATTTTGTTCTTCTAGGTTGAAGCGTTCGTCTACAGTAGCAGTTTTTATATTTAGGTTCCCCTCTGTTCCCCTCTATATAGATAGATGAATTTGGAACTCTAAATCCAACATGGTTCATAGTAGCTCTTTGAAACTTGACAAAATAAAGGAGTTCTCTGTTTTGTCTCTATGGTTTGTTTCTTCTTCAAGTAGCCCTAAGAACAGACTGTGGAAAAGCACTTTCATCGAGAGGGGTTGCCAAGCTTCTAAGAATTAACGAGTTTCCGAAATACCAGCAAATATTTTTTCACCCAATCTTGATGATACTTGTTGGTCATGATCAGTACACAAGCCCCACTTGTCTCACCAAATTTTATTCTTCTAGGTTGATTCATTCGTCTACAGTAGCTGTTTATATTTAGGTTTCACTCTGTTCTCTCCTATATAGATAGATGAATTTGGAACTCTAAATCCAACATGTTTCGTAGTAGCTCTTTTAAAGTTGACAAAATAAAGGAGTTCCCAGTTTTGTCTCTATGGTTTGTTTCTTCTTCAAGTAGCCCTAGGCACAGACTGTGGAAAAGCACTTTCATCGAGCGGGGATGCCAAGCTTCTAAGAATTAACGAGTTTCCGAAATACCAGCAAACATTTTTTCACCCAATCTTGATGATACTTGGTTGTAATGATCAGTACACAAATCCCACTTGGCTCACAAATTTTGTTCTCTAGGTTGAAGCGTTCGTCTACAGTAGCAGTTCAAATTTAGGTTTCACACTGTTCTCTCCTATACAGATAGATGAATTTTGAACTCTAAATCCAACATGGTTCATAGTAGCTCTTTGAAACTTGACAAAATAAAGGAGTTCTCAGTTTTGTCTCTATGGTTTGTTTCCTCGTCAAGTAGCCCTAGGCACAGACTGTGGAAAAGCACTTTCATCGAGAGGGGTTGCCAAGCTTCTAAGAATTAACGAGTTTCCAAAATACCAGCAAATATTATTTCACCCAATCTTGATGATACTAGGTGGTAATGATCAGTACATGAATCCCACTTGGCTCACAAAATTTTGTTCTTCTCGGTTGAAGCGTTCGTCTACAGTAGCAGTTTTTATATTTAGGTTTCCCTCTGCTCTCTCCTATATAGATAGATGAATTTGGAACTCTAAATCCAACATGGTTCATAGTAGCTCTTTGAAACTTGACAAAATAAAGGAGTTCTCAGTTTTGTCTCTATGGTTTGTTTCCTCGTCAAGTAGCCCTAGGCACAGACTGTGGAAAAGCACTGTCATTGAGAGGCGTTGCCAAGCTTCAAAAGAATTAACGAGTTCCGAAATACCAGCAAACATTTTTTCACCCAATATTGATGATACTTGGTGGTAATGATCACTACACAAATCCGACTTGGCTCACCAAATTTTGTTCTTCTAGGTTGAAGCGTTCGTCTACAGTAGCAGTTTTTATATTTAGGTTTCCCTCTGTCTCCCTATATAGATAGATGAATTTGGAACTCTCAATCCAACATGGTTCGTAGTAGCTCTTTGAAACTTGACAAAATTAAGGAGTTCTCAGATTTGTCTCTATGGTTTGTTTCCCTCTTCAAGTAGCCCTAGGCACAGACTGTGGAAAAGCACTTTCATCGATAGGTTTGCCAAGCTTCTAAGAATTAACGAGTTTCCGAAATACCAGCAAGTATTTTTTTCACCCAATCTTGATCATACTTGGTGGTAATGATCAGTACACAAATCCACTTGGCTCACCAAATTTTGTTCTTCCAAGTTGAAGCGTTTGTGTACAGTAGCAGTTTTATATTTAGGTTTCCCTCTGTTCTCTCCTATATGGATAGATGAATTTGGAACTCTAAACCCAACATGGATTGTAGTAATTCTTTGAAACTTGACAAAATAAAGGAGTTCTCAGTTTTGTCTCTATGGTTTGTTTCCTCTTCAAGTAGCCCTAGGCACAGACTGTGGAATAGCACTTCCATCGAGAGGGTTGCCAAGCTTCTAATTAATGAGTTTCCGAAATACAGGCAAATATTTTTTCACCCAATCTTGATTATATTGGTGGTAATGATCACTACACAGATCCCACTGGGCTTACCAAATTTTGTTCTTCTAGGTGAAGCGTTCGTCTACAGTAGCAATTTTTATATTTAGGTTTCCCTCTGTTCTCTCCTATATAGATAGATGAATTTGGAACTCTAAATCCAACATGGTTTTTAGTAGCTCTTTGAAACTTGACAAAATAAAGGAGTTCTCACTTTTGTCTCTATGGTTTGTTTCCTCTTCAAGTAGCCCTAGGCACAGACTGTGGAAAAGCACTTTCATCGAGAGGTGTTGCCAAACTTCTAAGAATTAACGAGTTTCCGAAATACCAGCAATTATTTTTTCACCCAATCTTGATGATACTTGGTGCTAATGATCAGTACACAAATCCCACTTGGCTCAGCAAATTTTGTTCTTCTAGGTTGAAGCGTTCGTCTGCAGTAGCAGTTTTTATTTTAAGGTTTCCCTCTGTTCTCTCCTATATAGATAGATGAATTTGGAACTCTAAATTCAACATGGTTCGTAGTAGCTCTTTGAAACTTGACAAAATAAAGGAGTTCTCAGTTTTGTCTCTGTGGTTTGTTTCCTCTTCAAGTAGCCCTAGGCAGAGACTGTGGAAAAGCACTTTCATTGAGAGGTGTTGCCAAGTTTCTAAGAATTAACGAGATTCCGAAATACCAGCAATTATTTTTTCACCCAATCTTGATGATACTTGGTGGTAATGATCAGTACACAAATCCCACTTGGCTCACCAAATTTTGTTCTTCTAGGTTGAAGCGTTCTTCTACAGTAGCAGTTTATATATTTAGTTTTCCCTCTGTTATCTCTTATACAGATAGATTAATTTGGAACTCTAAATCCAACATGGTTCGTAGTAGCTCTTTGAAACTTGACAAAATAAAGGAGTTCTCAGTTTTGTCTCTGTGGTTTGTTTCCTCTTCAAGTAGCCCTAGGCAAGACTGTGGAAAAGCACTTTCATTGAGAGGTGTTTCCAAGTTTCGAAGAATTAACGAGTTTCCGAAATACCAGCAAATATTTTTTCACCCAATCTTGATGATACTTGGTGGTAATGATCAGTACACAAATCCCACTTGGCTCACCAAATTTTGTTCTTCTAGGTTGAAGCGTTCGTCTGCAGTAGCAGTTTATATATTTAGTTTTCCCTCTGTTCTCTCTTATACAGATAGATTAATTTGGAACTCTAAATCCAACATGGTTCGTAGTAGCTCTTTGAAACTTGAAAAAATAAAGGAGTTCTCAGTTTTGTCTCTATGGTTTGTTTTCTCTTCAAGTAGCCCTAGGCACAGACTGTGGAAAAGCACTTTCATCGAGAGAGGTTGCCAAGCTTCTAAGAATTAACGAGTTTCCGAAATACCTGCAAACATTTTTCACCCATTGTTTATGATACTTGGTGGTAATGATCAGTACACAAATCCCACTTGGCTCACAAAATTTTGTTCTTCTAGGTTGAAGCATTCGTCTACAGTAGCAGTTTTTATATTTAGGTTCCCCTCTGTTCTCTCCTATAAGGATAGATGAATTTGGAACTCTAAATCCAACATGGTTTGTAGTAGCTCTTTGAAACTTGACAAAATAAAGGAGTTCTCAGTTTTGTCTCTATGGTTTGTTTCCTCGTCAAGTAGCCCTAGGCACAGACTGTGGAAAAGCACTTTCATCGAGAGGGGTTGCCAAGCTTCTAAGAATTAACTAGTTTCCGAAATACCAGCAAATATTTTTTCACCCAATCTTGATGATACTAGGTGGTAATGATCAGTACATAAATCCCACTTGGCTCACCAAATTTTGTTCTTCTAGGTTGAAGCGTTCGTCTACAGTAGCAGTCTTTATATTTAGGTTTAACTCTGTTCTCTCCTAAATAGATAGATGAATTGGAACTCTAAATCCAACATGGCTTGTAGTAGCTCTTTGAAACTTGACAAAATAAATGAGTTCTCAGTTTTGTCTCTATGGTTTGTTTCTTCTTCAAGTAGCCCTAGGCACAGACTGTGGAAAAGCACTTTCATTGAGATGGGATGCCAACTTGTAAGAATTAACGAGTTTCTGAAATACCAGCAAATATTTTCTCTCCCAATCTTGAGGATACCTGGTGGTAATGATCAGTACTCAAATCCCACTTGGCTCACAAATTTTGGTCTTCTATGTTGAAGCGTTCGTCTACAGTAGCAGTTTTTATATTTAGGTTTCCCTCTGTTCTCTCCTACATAGATAGATGAATTTGAAACTCTAAATCCAACATGGATTGTAGTAATTCTTTCAAACTTAACAAAATAAAGGACTTCTCATTTTATCTCTATGGTTTGTTTCCTCTTCAAGTAGCCCTTGGCACAGACTGTGAAAAAGCACTTTCATCGAGAGGGGTTGCCAAGCTTCTAAGAATTAACGAGTTTCCGAAATACCAGCAAATATTTTTTAACACAATCTGGATGATACTTGGTGGTAATGATCAGTACACAAATCCCACTTGGCTCACCAAATTTTGTTCTTCTAGGTTGAAGCGTTCGTCTACAGTAGCAGTTTTTATATATAGGTTCCCCTCTGTTCTCTCCTATAAGGATAGATGAATTTGGAACTCTAAATACAACATGGTTTGTAGTAGCTCTTTGAAACTTGACAAAATAAAGGAGTTCTCAGTTTTGTCTCTATGGTTTGTTTCCTCGTCAAGTAGCCCTAGGCACAGACTGTGGAAAAGCACTTTCATCGAGAGGGGTTGCCAAGCTTCTAAGAATTAACGAGTTTCCGAAATACCAGCAAATATTTTTTCACCCAATCTTGATGATACTAGGTGGTAATGATCAGTACATAAATCCCACTTGGCTCACCAAATTTTGTTCTTCTAGGTTGAAGCGTTCGTCTATAGTAGCAGTTTTTATATTTAGGTTTCCCTCTGCTCTCTCCTATATAGATAGATGAATTTGGAACTCTAAATACAA
>NW_027516905.1:0-51560 GCF_048772815.1 Callospermophilus lateralis
AACCTAAAAATTCAAACTGTTTACTGGAAACGAACGCTTGAACCTAGAGGATTGAAAGTTTTGCAGCCAAGTGGGATTAGTGAACTGATCATTACCACCAAGTATCATCAAGATTTGGTGAAAAAAGTTTGCTGAGATTTCAGCAAACTAGTAGTTTTTTGGAAGCTGGCAACCCCTTTAAACGAAAGTGTTTTTCGCCAGTCTCTGCATGGGGTACATCAGGAGGAAACAAACCATAGAGATAGAACTTAGAACTACTTCATTTGGTCAAGTTTCAAGGAGCTAGCACAAACCGTGTTTGATTTAGAGTTTCAAACACATCTATCTATATAGCAGAAAACAGAGTGAAACCTAAAAATTCAAAGTGTTACTGGAAACGAACGCTTGAACCTAGAAGAGTGAAAATTGGGCAGCCAAGTGGGCTTAGTGAACTGATCATTACCACCAAGTATCATCAAGATTTGGGTGAAAAAATGGTTGCTGAGATTTCAGCAAACTAGTAGTTTTTTGGAAGCTTGGCAACCCCTTTCAAACGAAGTGTTCTTTGCCAGTCTCGGCATGGGGTATTCAAGAGGAAACAAACCATAGAGATAGAACTTAGAACTACTTCATTTGGTCAAGTTTCAAGGAGCTAGCACAAACGTGTTGATTTAGAGTTTCAAACACATCTATCTATATAGCAGAAAACAGAGTGAAACCTAAAAAATTCAAAGTGTTACTGGAAACGAACGCTTGAACCTAGAAGAGTGAAAATTGGGCAGCCAAGGGGGCTTAGTGAACTGATCATTACCACCAAGTATCGTCAAGATTGGTGAAAAAATATTTGCTGAGATTTCAGCAAACTAGTAGTTTTTTGGAAGCTTGGCAACCCCTTTCAAACGAAAGTTTTCTTCGCCAGTCTCTGCATGGGTACTTCAAGAGGAAACAAACCATAGAGATAGAACTTAGAACTACTTCATTTTGTCAAGTTTCATGGAGCTAGCACAAACCGTGTTTGATTTAGAGTTTCAAACACATCTATCTATATAGCAGAAAACAGAGTGAAACCTAAAAAATTCAAACTGTACTGGAAACGAACGCTTGAACCTAGAAGAGTGAAAGTTGGGCAGCCAAGTGGGATTAGTGAACTGATCATTACCACCAAGTATCATCAAGATTTGTGTGAAAAAATGTTTGCTGAGATTACAGCAAACTAGTAGTTTTTTGGAAGCATGGCAACCCCTTTCAAACGAAAGTGTTTTTCGCCAGTTTCTGCATGGGGTACTTCAAGAGGAAACAAACCATAGAGATAGAACTTAGAACTACTTCATTTTGTCAAGTTTCACGGAGCTAGCACAAACCGTGTTTGATTAGAATTCCAAACACAGCTATCTATGTTGGAGAAAAACAGAGTGAAACCTAAAATTTCAAACAGTCACTGGAAACGAAAGCTTCAACCTAGAAGAATAAAATTTGGGCAGCCAAGTGGGATTAGTGAACTGATCATTACCACCAAGTATCATCATGATTTGGTGAAAAAATGTTTGCTGAGATTTCAGCAAACTAGTAGTTTTTCGAAGCTTGGCAACCCCTTTAAACGAAAGTGTTTTTCGCGAGTCTCTGATGGGGTACTTCAAGAGGAAAAAAACCATAGAGATAGAACTAACAACTACTTCATTTTGTCAAGTTTCAAGGAGCTAGCACAAACCGTGTTTGATTTAGAGTTTCAAAGACATCTATCTATATAGCAGAAAACAGAGTGAAACTAAAAATCAAACTGTTACTGGAAACGAACGCTTGAACCTAGAAGATTGAAAGTTGGGCAGCCAAGTGGGATTAGTGAACTGATCATTACCACCAAGTATCATCAAGATTTGGTGAAAAAAAATTTGCTGAGATTTCAGCAAACTAGTAGTTTTTTGGAAGCTTGGCAACCCCTTTTAAACGAAAGTGTTTTTCGCCAGTCTCTGCATGGGGTACTCAGGAGGAAACAAACCATAGAGATAGAACTTAGAACTACTTCATTTGGTCAAGTTTCAAGGAGCTAGCACAAACCGTGTTTGATTTAGAGTTTCAAACACATCTATCTATATAGCAGAAAACAGAGTGAAACCTAAAAATTCAAAGTGTTACTGGAAAAGAACGCTTGAACTTAGAAGAGTGAAAATTGGGCAGCCAAGTGGGCTTAGTGAACTGATCATTACCACCAAGTATCATCAAGATTTGGTGAAAAATGGTTTGCTGAGATTTCAGCAAACTAGTAGTTTTTGAAGCTTGGCAACCCTCTTTCAAACGAAAGTGTTCTTTGCCAGTCTCTGCATGGGTACTTCAAGAGGAAACAAACCATAGAGATAGAACGTAGAACTACTTCATTTTGTCCAAGTTTCACGGAGCTAGCACAAACCGTGTTTGATTTAGAGTTTCAAACACATCTATCTATATAGCAGAAAACAGAGTGAAACCTAAAAATTCAAACTGTTACTGGAAACGAACGCTTGAACCTAGAAGAGTGAAAGTATGGGCAGCCAAGTGGGATTAGTGACTGATCATTACCACCAAGTATCATCAAGATTTGGTGAAAAAATGTTTGCTGAGATTTCAGCAAACTAGTAGTTTTTGGAAGCTTGGCAACCCCTTTAAAACGAAAGTGTTTTTCGCCAGTCTCTGCATGGGTACTTCAAGAGGAAACAAACCATAGAGATAGAACTTAGAACTACTTCATTTGGTCAAGTTTCAAGGAGCTAGCACAAACCGTGTTTGATTTAGAGTTTCAAACACATCTATCTATATAGCAGAAAACAGAGTGAAACCTAAAATTCAAAGTGTTACTGGAAACGAACGCTTGAACCTAGAAGAGTGAAAATGGGGCAGCCAAGTGGGCTTAGTGAACTGATCATTACCACCAAGTATCATCAAGATTTGGTGAAAAAATGGTTGCTGAGATTTCAGCAAACTAGTAGTTTTTGGAAGCTTGGCAACCCCTTTCAAACGAAATTGTTCTTTGCCAGTCTCTGCATGGGGTACTTCAAGAGGAAACAAACCATAGAGATAGAACGTAGAACTACTTCATTTTGTCAAGTTTCACGGAGCTAGCACAAACCGTGTTTGATTAGAGTTTCAAACACATCTATCTATATAGCAGAAAACAGAGTGAAACCTAAAAATTCAAACTGTTACTGGAAACGAACGCTTGAACCTAGAAGATGAAGTTGGGCAGCCAAGTGGGATTAGTGAACTGTTCATTACCACCAAGTATCATCAAGATTTGGTGAAAAAATGTTTGCTGAGATTTCAGCAAACTAGTAGTTTTTGGAAGCTTGGCAACCCCTTTAAAACGAAAGTGTTTTTCGCGAGTCTCTGCATGGGTACTTCAAGAGAAAAAAAACCATAGAGATAGAACTAACACCTACTTCATTTTGTCAAGTTTCAAGGAGCTAGCACAAACCGTGTTTGATTTAGAGTTTCAAAGACATCTATCTATATAGCAGAAAACAGAGTGAAACCTAAAAATTCAAACTGTTACTGGAAACGAACGCTTGAACCTAGAGGATTGAAAGTTTTGCAGCCAAGTGGGATTAGTGAACTGATCATTACCACCAAGTATCATCAAGATTTGGTGAAAAAAAGTTTGCTGAGATTTCAGCAAACTAGTAGTTTTTTGGAAGCTTGGCAACCCCTTTAAAACGAAAGTGTTTTTCGCCAGTCTCTGCATGGGGTACTTCAGGAGGAAACAAACCATAGAGATAGAACTTAGAACTACTTCATTTGGTCAAGTTTCAAGGAGCTAGCACAAACCGTGTTTGATTTTAGAGTTTCAAACACATCTATCTATATAGCAGAAAACAGAGTGAAACCTAAAAATTCAAAGTGTTACTGGAAACGAACGCTTGAACCTAGAAGAGTGAAAATTGGGCAGCCAAGTGGGCTTAGTGAACTGATCATTACCACCAAGTATCATCAAGATTTGGTGAAAAAATGGTTGCTGAGATTTCAGCAAACTAGTAGTTTTTTGGAAGCTTGGCAACCCCTTTCAAACGAAAGTGTTCTTTGCCAGTCTCGGCATGGGGTACTTCAAGAGGAAACAAACCATAGAGATAGGAACTTAGAACTACTTCATTTGGTCAAGTTTCAAGGAGCTAGCACAAACCGTGTTTGATTTAGAGTTTCAACACATCTATCTATATAGCAGAAAACAGAGTGAAACCTAAAAATTCAAAGTGTTACTGGAAACGAACGCTGAACCTAGAAGAGTGAAAATTGGGCAGCCAAGTGGGCTTAGTGAACTGATCTTACCACCAAGTATCGTCAAGATTTGGTGAAAAAATATTTGCTGAGATTTCAGCAAACTAGTAGTTTTTTGGAAGCTTGGCAACCCCTTTCAAACGAAAGTTTTCTTCGCCAGTCTCTGCATGGGGTACTTCAAGAGGAAACAAACCATAGAGATAGAACTTAGAACTACTTCATTTTGTCAAGTTTCATGGAGCTAGCACAAACCGTGTTTGATTTAGAGTTTCAAACACATCTATCTATATAGCAGAAAACAGAGTGAAACCTAAAAATTCAAACTGTTACTGGAAACGAACGCTTGAACCTAGAAGAGTGAAAGTTGGGCAGCCAAGTGGGATTAGTGAACTGATCATTACCACCAAGTATCATCAAGATTTGGTGAAAAAATGTTTGCTGAGATTACAGCAAACTAGTAGTTTTTTGGAAGCATGGCAACCCCTTTCAAACGAAAGTGTTTTTCGCCAGTTTCTGCATGGGGTACTTCAAGAGGAAACAAACCATAGAGATAGAACTTAGAACTACTTCATTTGTCAAGTTTCACGGAGCTAGCACAAACCGTGTTTGATTTAGAATTCCAAACACAGCTATCTATGTTGGAGAAAACAGAGTGAAACCTAAAATTTCAAACAGTCACTGGAAACGAAAGCTTCAACCTAGAAGAATAAAAATTTGGGCAGCCAAGTGGGATTAGTGAACTTATCATTAAAACCAAGTATCATCATGATTTGGTGAAAAAATGTTTGCTGAGATTTCAGCAAACTAGTAGTTTTTTCGAAGCTTGGCAACCCCTTTAAAACGAAAGTGTTTTTCGCGAGTCTCTGCATGGGTACTTCAAGAGGAAAAAAACCATAGAGATAGAACTAACAACTACTTCATTTTGTCAAGTTTCAAGGAGCTAGCACAAACCGTGTTTGATTTAGAGTTTCAAAGACATCTATCTATATAGGCAGAAAACAGAGTGAAACCTAAAAATTCAAACTGTTACTGGAAACGAACGCTTGAACCTAGAAGATTGAAAGTTGGGTAGCCAAGTGGGATTAGTGAACTGATCATTACCACCAAGTATCATCAAGATTTGGTGAAAAAAAATTTGCTGAGATTTCAGCAAACTAGTAGTTTTTGGAAGCTTGGCAACCCCTTTTAAAACGAAAGTGTTTTTCGCCAGTCTCTGCATGGGGTACTTCAGGAGGAAACAAACCATAGAGATAGAACTTAGAACTACTTCATTTGGTCAAGTTTCAAGGAGCTAGCACAAACCGTGTTTGATTTAGAGTTTCAAACACATCTATCTATAAGCAGAAAACAGAGTGAAACCTAAAAATTCAAAGTGTTACTGGAAACGAACGCTTGAACCTAGAAGAGTGAAAATTGGGCAGCCAAGTGGGCTTAGTGAACTGATCATTACCACCAAGTATCATCAAGATTTGGTGAAAAAATGGTTGCTGAGATTTCAGCAAACTAGTAGTTTTTTGGAAGCTTGGCAACCCCTTTCAAACGAAAGTGTTCTTTGCCAGTCTCTGCATGCGGTACTTCAAGAGGAAACAAACCATAGAAATAGAACTTAGAACTACTTCATTTTGTCAAGTTTCACGGAGCTAGCACAAACCGTGTTTGATTTAGAGTTTCAAACACATCTATCTATATAGCAGAAAACAGAGTGAAACCTAAAAATTCAAACTGTTACTGGAAACGAACACTTGAACCTAGAAGAGTGAAAGTTGGGCAGCCAAGTGGGATTAGTGAACTGATCATTACCACCAAGTATCATCAAGATTTGGTGAAAAAATGTTTGCTGAGATTTCAGCAAACTAGTAGTTTTTTGGAAGCTTGGCAACCCCTTTCAAACGAAAGTGTTCTTTGCCAGTCTCTGCATGGGGTACTTCAAGAGGAAACAAACCATAGAGATAGAACTTAAAACTACTTCATTTGGTCAAGTTTCAAGGAGCTAGCACAAACCGTGTTTGATTTAGAGTTTCAAACACATCTATCTATATAGCAGAAAACAGAGTGAAACCTAAAAATTCAAAGTGTTACTGGAAACGAACGCTTGAAACTAGAAGAGTGAAAATTGGGCAGCCAAGTGGGCTTAGTGAACTGATCATTACCACCAAGAATCATCAAGATTTGGTGAAAAAATATTTGCTGAGATTTCAGCAAACTAGAAGTTATTTGGAAGCTTGGCAACCCCTTTCAAACGAAAGTGTTCTTCGCCAGTCTCTGCATGGGGTACTTCAAGAGGAAACAAAAAATAGAGATAGAACTTAGAACTACTTCATTTTGTCAAGTTTCACGGAGCTAGCACAAACCGTGTTTGATTTAGAATTCCAAACACAGCTATCTATGTTGGAGAAAACAGAGTGAAACCTAAAATTTCAAACAGTCACTGGAAACGAAAGCTTCAACCTAGAAGAATAAAATTTGGACAGCCAAGTGGAATTAGTGAACTGATCATTACCACCAAGTATCATCAAGATTTGGTGAAAAAATGTTTGCTGAGATTTCAGCAAACTAGTAGTTTTTTCGAAGCTTGGCAACCCCTTTAAAACGAAAGTGTTTTTCGCGAGTCTCTGCATGGGGTACTTCAAGAGGAAAAAAACCATAGAGATAGAACTAACAACTACTTCATTTTGTCAAGTTTCAAGGAGCTAGCACAAACCGTGTTTGATTTAGAGTTTCAAAGACATCTATCTATATAGCAGAAAACAGAGTGAAACCTAAAAATTCAAACTGTTACTGGAAACGTACGCTTGAACCTAGACGATTGAAAGTTGGGCAGCCAAGTGGGATTAGTGAACTGATCATTACCACCAAGTATCATCAAGATTCTTGAAAAAATTTTTGCTGAGATTTCAGCAAACTTGTAGTTTTTTGGAAGCTTGGCAACCCCTTTAAAACGAAAGTGTTTTTCGCCAGTCTCTGCATGGGGTACTTCAGGAGGAAACAAACCATAGAGATAGAACTTAGAACTACTTCATTTGGTCAAGTTTCAAGGAGCTAGCACAAACCGTGTTTGATTTAGAGTTTCAAACACATCTATCTATATACCAGAAAACAGAGTGAAACCTAAAAATTCAAAGTGTTACTGGAAACGAATGCTTGAACCTAGAAGAGTGAAAATTGGGCAGCCAAGTGGGCTTAGTGAACTGATCATTACCACCAAGTATCATCAAGATTTGGTGAAAAAATGGTTGCTGAGATTTCAGCAAACTAGTAGTTTTTTGGAAGCTTGGCAAACCCTTTCAAACGAAAGTGTTCTTTGCCAGTCTCTGCATGGGGTACTTCAAGAGGAAACAAACCACAGAGATAGAACTTAGAACTACTTCATTTTGTCAAGTTTCACGGAGCTAGCACAAACCGTGTTTGATTTAGAGTTTCAAACACATCTATCTATATAGCAGAAAACAGAGTGAAACCTAAAAATTCAAACTGTTACTGGAAACGAACGCTTGAACCGAGAAGAGTGAAAGTTGGGCAGCCAAGTGGGATTAGTGAACTGATCATTACCACCAAGTATCATCAAGATTTGGTGAAAAAAAGGTTGCTGAGATTTCAGCAAACTAGTAGTTTTTTGGAAGCTCGGCAACCCCTTTCAAACGAAAGTGTTCTTCGCCAGTCTCTGCATGGGGTACTTCAAGAGGAAACAATCCATAGAGATAGAACTTAGAACTACTTCATTTTGTCAAGTTTCAAGGAGCTAGCACAAACCGTGTTTGATTTAGAGTTTCAAACACATCTATCTATATAGCAGAAAACAGAGTGAAACCTAAAAATTCAAACTGTTACTGGAAACGAACGCTTGAACCTAGAAGATTTAAAGTTGGGCAGCCAAGTGGGATTAGTGAACTGATCATTACCACCAAGTATCATCAAGATTTGGTGAAAAAAGGTTTGCTGAGATTTCAGCAAACTAGTAGTTTTTTGGAAGCTTGGCAACCCCTTTAAAACGAAAGTGTTTTTCGCCAGTCTCTGCATGGGGTACTTCAGGAGGAAACAAACCATAGAGATAGAACTTAGAACTACTTCATTTGGTCAAGTTTCAAGGAGCTAGCACAAACCGTGTTTGATTTAGAGTTTCAAACACATCTATCTATATAGCAGAAAACAGAGTGAAACCTAAAAATTCAAAGTGTTACTGGAAACGAACGCTTGAACCTAGAAGAGTGAAAATTGGGCAGCCAAGGGGGCTTAGTGAACTGATCATTACCACCAAGTATCATCAAGATTTGGTGAAAAAATGTTTGCTGAGATTTCAGCAAACTAGTAGTTTTTTGGAAGCTCGGCAACCCCTTTCAAACGAAAGTGTTCTTCGCCAGTCTCTGCATGGGGTACTTCAAGAGGAAACAATCCATAGAGATAGAACTTAGAACTACTTCATTTTGTCAAGTTTCAAGGAGCAAGCACAAACCGTGTTTGATTTAGAGTTTCAAACACATCTATCTATATAGCAGAAAACAGAGTTAAACCTAAAAATTCAAACTGTTACTGGAAACGAACGCTTGAACCTAGAAGAGTGAAAATTGGGCAGCCAAGTGGGCTTAGTGAACTGATCATTACCACCAAGTATCATGAAGATTTTGTGAAAAAATGTTTGCTGAGATTTCAGGAAACTAGTAGTTTTTTGGAAGCTTGGCAACCCCTTTCAAACGAAAGTGTTCTTTGCCAGTCTCTGCATGGGGTACTTCAAGAGGAAACAAACCATAGAGATAGAACTTAGAACTACTTCATTTTGTCAAGTTTCACGGAGCTAGCACATACCGTGTTTGATTTAGAATTCCAAACACTGCTATCTATGTTGGAGAAAACAGAGTGAAACCTAAAATTTCAAACAGTCACTGGAAACGAAAGCTTCAACCTAGAAGAATAAAATTTGGGCAGCCAAGTGGGATTAGTGAACTGATCATTACCACCAAGTATCATCAAGATTTGGTGAAAAAATGTTTGCTGAGATTTCAGCAACCTAGTAGTTTTTTCGAAGCTTTTCAACCCCTTTAAAACGAAAGTGTTTTTCGCGAGTCTCTGCATGGGGTACTTCAAGAGGAAAAAAACCATAGAGATAGAACTAACAACTACTTCATTTTGTCAAGTTTCAAGGAGCTAGCACAAACCGTTTTTGATTTAGAGTTTCAAAGACATCTATCTATATAGCAGAAAACAGAGTGAAACCTAAAAATTCAAACTGTTACTGGAAACGAACGCTTGAACCTAGAAGAGTGAAAGTTGGGCAGCCAAGTGGGATTAGTGAACTGATCATTACCACCAAGTATCATCAAGATTTGGTGAAAAAAAGTTTGCTGAGATTTCAGCAAACTAGTAGTTTTTTGGAAGCTTGGCAACCCCTTTCAAACGAAAGTGTTCTTTGCCAGTCTCTGCATGGGGTACTTCAAGAGGAAACAAACCATAGAAATAGAACTTAGAACTACTTCATTTTGTCAAGTTTCACGGAGCTAGCACAAACCGTGTTTGATTTAGAGTTTCAAACACATCTATCTATATAGCAGAAAACAGAGTGAAACCTAAAAATTCAAACTGTTACTGGAAACGAACACTTGAACCTAGAAGAGTGAAAGTTGGGCAGACAAGTGGGATTAGTGTACTGATCATTACCACCAAGTATCATCAAGATTTGGTGAAAAAATATTTGCTGAGATTTCAGCAAACTAGAAGTTATTTGGAAGCTTGGCAACCCCTTTCAAACGAAAGTGTTCTTCGCCAGTCTCTGCATGGGGTACTTCAAGAGGAAACAAACCATAGAGATAGAACTTAGAACTACTTCATTTTGTCAAGTTTCACGGAGCTAGCACAAACCGTGTTTGATTTAGAATTCCAAACACAGCTATCTATGTTGGAGAAAACAGAGTGAAACCTAAAATTTCAAACAGTCACTGGAAACGAAAGCTTCAACCTAGAAGAATAAAATTTGGACAGCCAAGTGGAATTAGTGAACTGATCATTACCACCAAGTATCATCAAGATTTGGTGAAAAAATGTTTGCTGAGATTTCAGCAAACTAGTAGTTTTTTCGAAGCTTGGCAACCCCTTTAAAACGAAAGTGTTTTTCGCGAGTCTCTGCATGGGGTACTTCAAGAGGAAAAAAACCATAGAGATAGAACTAACAACTACTTCATTTTGTCAAGTTTCAAGGAGCTAGCACAAACCGTGTTTGATTTAGAGTTTCAAAGACATCTATCTATATAGCAGAAAACAGAGTGAAACCTAAAAATTCAAACTGTTACTGGAAACGTACGCTTGAACCTAGACGATTGAAAGTTGGGCAGCCAAGTGGGATTAGTGAACTGATCATTACCACCAAGTATCATCAAGATTCTTGAAAAAATTTTTGCTGAGATTTCAGCAAACTAGTAGTTTTTTGGAAGCTTGGCAACCCCTTTAAAACGAAAGTGTTTTTCGCCAGTCTCTGCATGGGGTACTTCAGGAGGAAACAAACCATAGAGATAGAACTTAGAACTACTTCATTTGGTCAAGTTTCAAGGAGCTAGCACAAACCGTGTTTGATTTAGAGTTTCAAACACATCTATCTATATACCAGAAAACAGAGTGAAACCTAAAAATTCAAAGTGTTACTGGAAACGAATGCTTGAACCTAGAAGAGTGAAAATTGGGCAGCCAAGTGGGCTTAGTGAACTGATCATTACCACCAAGTATCATCAAGATTTGGTGAAAAAATGGTTGCTGAGATTTCAGCAAACTAGTAGTTTTTTGGAAGCTTGGCAACCCCTTTCAAACGAAAGTGTTCTTTGCCAGTCTCTGCATGGGGTACTTCAAGAGGAAACAAACCATAGAGATAGAACTTAGAACTACTTCATTTTGTCAAGTTTCACGGAGCTAGCACAAACCGTGTTTGATTTAGAGTTTCAAACACATCTATCTATATAGCAGAAAACAGAGTGAAACCTAAAAATTCAAAGTGTTACTGGAAACGAACGCTTGAACCTAGAAGAGTGAAAATTGGGCAGCCAAGTGGGCTTAGTGAACTGATCATTACCACCAAGTATCATCAAGATTTGGTGAAAAAATGTTTGCTGAGATTTCAGCAAACTAGTAGTTTTTTGGAAGCTCGGCAACCCCTTTCAAACGAAAGTGTTCTTCGCCAGTCTCTGCATGGGGTACTTCAAGAGGAAACAATCCATAGAGATAGAACTTAGAACTACTTCATTTTGTCAAGTTTCAAGGAGCTAGCACAAACCGTGTTTGATTTAGAGTTTCAAACACATCTATCTATATAGCAGAAAACAGAGTTAAACCTAAAAATTCAAACTGTTACTGGAAACGAACGCTTGAACCTAGAAGAGTGAAAATTGGGCAGCCAAGTGGGCTTAGTGAACTGATCATTACCACCAAGTATCATGAAGATTTTGTGAAAAAATGTTTGCTGAGATTTCAGGAAACTAGTAGTTTTTTGGAAGCTTGGCAACCCCTTTCAAACGAAAGTGTTCTTTGCCAGTCTCTGCATGGGGTACTTCAAGAGGAAACAAACCATAGAGATAGAACTTAGAACTACTTCATTTTGTCAAGTTTCACGGAGCTAGCACATACCGTGTTTGATTTAGAATTCCAAACACAGCTATCTATGTTGGAGAAAACAGAGTGAAACCTAAAATTTCAAACAGTCACTGGAAACGAATGCTTCAACCTAGAAGAATAAAATTTGGGCAGCCAAGTGGGATTAGTGAACTGATCATTACCACCAAGTATCATCAAGATTTGGTGAAAAAATGTTTGCTGAGATTTCAGCAACCTAGTAGTTTTTTCGAAGCTTGGCAACCCCTTTAAAACGAAAGTGTTTTTCGCGAGTCTCTGCATGGGGTACTTCAAGAGGAAAAAAACCATAGAGATAGAACTAACAACTACTTCATTTTGTCAAGTTTCAAGGAGCTAGCACAAACCGTTTTTGATTTAGAGTTTCAAAGACATCTATCTATATAGCAGAAAACAGAGTGAAACCTAAAAATTCAAACTGTTACTGGAAACGAACGCTTGAACCTAGAAGAGTGAAAGTTGGGCAGCCAAGTGGGATTAGTGAACTGATCATTACCACCAAGTATCATCAAGATTTGGTGAAAAAAAGTTTGCTGAGATTTCAGCAAACTAGTAGTTTTTTGGAAGCTTGGCAACCCCTTTCAAACGAAAGTGTTCTTTGCCAGTCTCTGCATGGGGTACTTCAAGAGGAAACAAACCATAGAAATAGAACTTAGAACTACTTCATTTTGTCAAGTTTCACGGAGCTAGCACAAACCGTGTTTGATTTAGAGTTTCAAACACATCTATCTATATAGCAGAAAACAGAGTGAAACCTAAAAATTCAAACTGTTACTGGAAACGAACACTTGAACCTAGAAGAGTGAAAGTTGGGCAGCCAAGTGGGATTAGTGTACTGATCATTACCACCAAGTATCATCAAGATTTGGTGAAAAAATATTTGCTGAGATTTCAGCAAACTAGAAGTTATTTGGAAGCTTGGCAACCCCTTTCAAACGAAAGTGTTCTTCGCCAGTCTCTGCATGGGGTACTTCAAGAGGAAACAAACCATAGAGATAGAACTTAGAACTACTTCATTTTGTCAAGTTTCACGGAGCTAGCACAAACCGTGTTTGATTTAGAATTCCAAACACAGCTATCTATGTTGGAGAAAACAGAGTGAAACCTAAAATTTCAAACAGTCACTGGAAACGAAAGCTTCAACCTAGAAGAATAAAATTTGGACAGCCAAGTGGAATTAGTGAACTGATCATTACCACCAAGTATCATCAAGATTTGGTGAAAAAATGTTTGCTGAGATTTCAGCAAACTAGTAGTTTTTTCGAAGCTTGGCAACCCCTTTAAAACGAAAGTGTTTTTCGCGAGTCTCTGCATGGGGTACTTCAAGAGGAAAAAAACCATAGAGATAGAACTAACAACTACTTCATTTTGTCAAGTTTCAAGGAGCTAGCACAAACCGTGTTTGATTTAGAGTTTCAAAGACATCTATCTATATAGCAGAAAACAGAGTGAAACCTAAAAATTCAAACTGTTACTGGAAACGTACGCTTGAACCTAGACGATTGAAAGTTGGGCAGCCAAGTGGGATTAGTGAACTGATCATTACCACCAAGTATCATCAAGATTCTTGAAAAAATTTTTGCTGAGATTTCAGCAAACTAGTAGTTTTTTGGAAGCTTGGCAACCCCTTTAAAACGAAAGTGTTTTTCGCCAGTCTCTGCATGGGGTACTTCAGAAGGAAACAAACCATAGACATAGAACTTAGAACTACTTCATTTGGTCAAGTTTCAAGGAGCTAGCACAAACCGTGTTTGATTTAGAGTTTCAAACACATCTATCTATATACCAGAAAACAGAGTGAAACCTAAAAATTCAAAGTGTTACTGGAAACGAATGCTTGAACCTAGAAGAGTGAAAATTGGGCAGCCAAGTGGGCTTAGTGAACTGATCATTACCACCAAGTATCATCAAGATTTGGTGAAAAAATGGTTGCTGAGATTTCAGCAAACTAGTAGTTTTTTGGAAGCTTGGCAACCCCTTTCAAACGAAAGTGTTCTTTGCCAGTCTCTGCATGGGGTACTTCAGGAGGAAACAAACCATAGAGATAGAACTTAGAACTACTTCATTTTGTCAAGTTTCACGGAGCTAGCACAAACCGTGTTTGATTTAGAGTTTCAAACACATCTATCTATATAGCAGAAAACAGAGTGAAACCTAAAAATTCAAACTGTTACTGGAAACGAACGCTTGAACCTAGAAGAGTGAAAGTTGGGCAGCCAAGTGGGATTAGTGAACTGATCATTACCACCAAGTATCATCAAGATTTGGTGAAAAAAAGGTTGCTGAGATTTCAGCAAACTAGTAGTTTTTTGGAAGCTCGGCAACCCCTTTCAAACGAAAGTGTTTTTCGCCAGTCTCTGCATGGGGTACTTCAGGAGGAAACAAACCATAGAGATAGAACTTAGAACTACTTCATTTGGTCAAGTTTCAAGGAGCTAGCACAAACCGTGTTTGATTTAGAGTTTCAAACACATCTATCTATATAGCAGAAAACAGAGTGAAACCTAAAATTTCAAACTGTTACTGGAAACGAACGCTTGAACCTAGAAGATTTAAAGTTGGGCAGCCAAGTGGGATTAGTGAACTGATCATTACCACCAAGTATCATCAAGATTTGGTGAAAAAATGTTTGCTGAGATTTCAGCAAACTAGTAGTTTTTTGGAAGCTTGGCAACCCCTTTAAAACGAAAGTGTTTTTCGCCAGTCTCTGCATGGGGTACTTCAGGAGGAAACAAACCATAGAGATAGAACTTAGAACTACTTCATTTGGTCAAGTTTCAAGGAGCTAGCACAAACCGTGTTTGATTTAGAGTTTCAAACACATCTATCTATATAGCAGAAAACAGAGTGAAACCTAAAAATTCAAAGTGTTACTGGAAACGAACGCTTGAACCTAGAAGAGTGAAAATTGGGCAGCCAAGTGGGCTTAGTGAACTGATCATTACCACCAAGTATCATCAAGATTTGGTGAAAAAATGTTTGCTGAGATTTTAGCAAACTAGTAGTTTTTTGGAAGCTCGGCAACCCCTTTCAAACGAAAGTGTTCTTCGCCAGTCTCTGCATGGGGTACTTCAAGAGGAAACAATCCATAGAGATAGAACTTCGAACTACTTCATTTTGTCAAGTTTCAAGGAGCTAGCACAAACCGTGTTTGATTTAGAGTTTCAAACACATCTATCTATATAGCAGAAAACAGAGTGAAACCTAAAAATTCAAACTGTTACTGGAAACGAACGCTTGAACCTAGAAGAGTGAAAATTGGGCAGCCAAGTGGGCTTAGTGAACTGATCATTACCACCAAGTATCATGAAGATTTTGTGAAAAAATGTTTGCTGAGATTTCAGGAAACTAGTAGTTTTTTGGAAGCTTGGCAACCCCTTTCAAACGAAAGTGTTCTTCGCCAGTCTCTGCATGGGGTACTTCAAGAGGAAACAAACCATAGAGATAGAACTTAGAACTACTTCATTTTGTCAAGTTTCACGGAGCTAGCACAAACCGTGTTTGATTTAGAATTCCAAACACAGCTATCTATGTTGGAGAAAACAGAGTGAAACCTAAAATTTCAAACAGTCACTGGAAACGAAAGCTTCAACCTAGAAGAATAAAATTTGGACAGCCAAGTGGAATTAGTGAACTGATCATTACCACCAAGTATCATCAAGATTTGGTGAAAAAATGTTTGCTGAGATTTCAGCAAACTAGTAGTTTTTTCGAAGCTTGGCAACCCCTTTAAAACGAAAGTGTTTTTCGCGAGTCTCTGCATGGGGTACTTCAAGAGGAAAAAAACCATGGAGATAGAACTAACAACTACTTCATTTTGTCAAGTTTCAAGGAGCTAGCACAAACCGTGTTTGATTTAGAGTTTCAAAGACATCTATCTATATAGCAGAAAACAGAGTGAAACCTAAAAATTCAAACTGTTACTGGAAACGTACGCTTGAACCTAGACGATTGAAAGTTGGGCAGCCAAGTGGGATTAGTGAACTGATCATTACCACCAAGTATCATCAAGATTCTTGAAAAAATTTTTGCTGAGATTTCAGCAAACTAGTAGTTTTTTGGAAGCTTGGCAACCCCTTTAAAACGAAAGTGTTTTTCGCCAGTCTCTGCATGGGGTACTTCAGGAGGAAACAAACCATAGAGATAGAACTTAGAACTACTTCATTTGGTCAAGTTTCAAGGAGCTAGCACAAACCGTGTTTGATTTAGAGTTTCAAACACATCTATCTATATACCAGAAAACAGAGTGAAACCTAAAAATTCAAAGTGTTACTGGAAACGAATGCTTGAACCTAGAAGAGTGAAAATTGGGCAGCCAAGTGGGCTTAGTGAACTGATCATTACCACCAAGTATCATCAAGATTTGGTGAAAAAATGGTTGCTGAGATTTCAGCAAACTAGTAGTTTTTTGGAAGCTTGGCAACCCCTTTCAAACGAAAGTGTTCTTTGCCAGTCTCTGCATGGGGTACTTCAAGAGGAAACAAACCATAGAGATAGAACTTAGAACTACTTCATTTTGTCAAGTTTCACGGAGCTAGCACAAACCGTGTTTGATTTAGAGTTTCAAACACATCTATCTATATAGCAGAAAACAGAGTGAAACCTAAAAATTCAAAGTGTTACTGGAAACGAACGCTTGAACCTAGAAGAGTGAAAATTGGGCAGCCAAGTGGGCTTAGTGAACTGATCATTACCACCAAGTATCATCAAGATTTGGTGAAAAAATGTTTGCTGAGATTTCAGCAAACTAGTAGTTTTTTGGAAGCTCGGCAACCCCTTTCAAACGAAAGTGTTCTTCGCCAGTCTCTGCATGGGGTACTTCAAGAGGAAACAATCCATAGAGATAGAACTTAGAACTACTTCATTTTGTCAAGTTTCAAGGAGCTAGCACAAACCGTGTTTGATTTAGAGTTTCAAACACATCTATCTATATAGCAGAAAACAGAGTTAAACCTAAAAATTCAAACTGTTACTGGAAACGAACGCTTGAACCTAGAAGAGTGAAAATTGGGCAGCCAAGTGGGCTTAGTGAACTGATCATTACCACCAAGTATCATGAAGATTTTGTGAAAAAATGTTTGCTGAGATTTCAGGAAACTAGTAGTTTTTTGGAAGCTTGGCAACCCCTTTCAAACGAAAGTGTTCTTTGCCAGTCTCTGCATGGGGTACTTCAAGAGGAAACAAACCATAGAGATAGAACTTAGAACTACTTCATTTTGTCAAGTTTCACGGAGCTAGCACATACCGTGTTTGATTTAGAATTCCAAACACAGCTATCTATGTTGGAGAAAACAGAGTGAAACCTAAAATTTCAAACAGTCACTGGAAACGAATGCTTCAACCTAGAAGAATAAAATTTGGGCAGCCAAGTGGGATTAGTGAACTGATCATTACCACCAAGTATCATCAAGATTTGGTGAAAAAATGTTTGCTGAGATTTCAGCAACCTAGTAGTTTTTTCGAAGCTTGGCAACCCCTTTAAAACGAAAGTGTTTTTCGCGAGTCTCTGCATGGGGTACTTCAAGAGGAAAAAAACCATAGAGATAGAACTAACAACTACTTCATTTTGTCAAGTTTCAAGGAGCTAGCACAAACCGTTTTTGATTTAGAGTTTCAAAGACATCTATCTATATAGCAGAAAACAGAGTGAAACCTAAAAATTCAAACTGTTACTGGAAACGAACGCTTGAACCTAGAAGAGTGAAAGTTGGGCAGCCAAGTGGGATTAGTGAACTGATCATTACCACCAAGTATCATCAAGATTTGGTGAAAAAAAGTTTGCTGAGATTTCAGCAAACTAGTAGTTTTTTGGAAGCTTGGCAACCCCTTTCAAACGAAAGTGTTCTTTGCCAGTCTCTGCATGGGGTACTTCAAGAGGAAACAAACCATAGAAATAGAACTTAGAACTACTTCATTTTGTCAAGTTTCACGGAGCTAGCACAAACCGTGTTTGATTTAGAGTTTCAAACACATCTATCTATATAGCAGAAAACAGAGTGAAACCTAAAAATTCAAACTGTTACTGGAAACGAACACTTGAACCTAGAAGAGTGAAAGTTGGGCAGCCAAGTGGGATTAGTGTACTGATCATTACCACCAAGTATCATCAAGATTTGGTGAAAAAATATTTGCTGAGATTTCAGCAAACTAGAAGTTATTTGGAAGCTTGGCAACCCCTTTCAAACGAAAGTGTTCTTCGCCAGTCTCTGCATGGGGTACTTCAAGAGGAAACAAACCATAGAGATAGAACTTAGAACTACTTCATTTTGTCAAGTTTCACGGAGCTAGCACAAACCGTGTTTGATTTAGAATTCCAAACACAGCTATCTATGTTGGAGAAAACAGAGTGAAACCTAAAATTTCAAACAGTCACTGGAAACGAAAGCTTCAACCTAGAAGAATAAAATTTGGACAGCCAAGTGGAATTAGTGAACTGATCATTACCACCAAGTATCATCAAGATTTGGTGAAAAAATGTTTGCTGAGATTTCAGCAAACTAGTAGTTTTTTCGAAGCTTGGCAACCCCTTTAAAACGAAAGTGTTTTTCGCGAGTCTCTGCATGGGGTACTTCAAGAGGAAAAAAACCATAGAGATAGAACTAACAACTACTTCATTTTGTCAAGTTTCAAGGAGCTAGCACAAACCGTGTTTGATTTAGAGTTTCAAAGACATCTATCTATATAGCAGAAAACAGAGTGAAACCTAAAAATTCAAACTGTTACTGGAAACGTACGCTTGAACCTAGACGATTGAAAGTTGGGCAGCCAAGTGGGATTAGTGAACTGATCATTACCACCAAGTATCATCAAGATTCTTGAAAAAATTTTTGCTGAGATTTCAGCAAACTAGTAGTTTTTTGGAAGCTTGGCAACCCCTTTAAAACGAAAGTGTTTTTCGCCAGTCTCTGCATGGGGTACTTCAGAAGGAAACAAACCATAGACATAGAACTTAGAACTACTTCATTTGGTCAAGTTTCAAGGAGCTAGCACAAACCGTGTTTGATTTAGAGTTTCAAACACATCTATCTATATACCAGAAAACAGAGTGAAACCTAAAAATTCAAAGTGTTACTGGAAACGAATGCTTGAACCTAGAAGAGTGAAAATTGGGCAGCCAAGTGGGCTTAGTGAACTGATCATTACCACCAAGTATCATCAAGATTTGGTGAAAAAATGGTTGCTGAGATTTCAGCAAACTAGTAGTTTTTTGGAAGCTTGGCAACCCCTTTCAAACGAAAGTGTTCTTTGCCAGTCTCTGCATGGGGTACTTCAGGAGGAAACAAACCATAGAGATAGAACTTAGAACTACTTCATTTTGTCAAGTTTCACGGAGCTAGCACAAACCGTGTTTGATTTAGAGTTTCAAACACATCTATCTATATAGCAGAAAACAGAGTGAAACCTAAAAATTCAAACTGTTACTGGAAACGAACGCTTGAACCTAGAAGAGTGAAAGTTGGGCAGCCAAGTGGGATTAGTGAACTGATCATTACCACCAAGTATCATCAAGATTTGGTGAAAAAAAGGTTGCTGAGATTTCAGCAAACTAGTAGTTTTTTGGAAGCTCGGCAACCCCTTTCAAACGAAAGTGTTTTTCGCCAGTCTCTGCATGGGGTACTTCAGGAGGAAACAAACCATAGAGATAGAACTTAGAACTACTTCATTTGGTCAAGTTTCAAGGAGCTAGCACAAACCGTGTTTGATTTAGAGTTTCAAACACATCTATCTATATAGCAGAAAACAGAGTGAAACCTAAAATTTCAAACTGTTACTGGAAACGAACGCTTGAACCTAGAAGATTTAAAGTTGGGCAGCCAAGTGGGATTAGTGAACTGATCATTACCACCAAGTATCATCAAGATTTGGTGAAAAAATGTTTGCTGAGATTTCAGCAAACTAGTAGTTTTTTGGAAGCTTGGCAACCCCTTTAAAACGAAAGTGTTTTTCGCCAGTCTCTGCATGGGGTACTTCAGGAGGAAACAAACCATAGAGATAGAACTTAGAACTACTTCATTTGGTCAAGTTTCAAGGAGCTAGCACAAACCGTGTTTGATTTAGAGTTTCAAACACATCTATCTATATAGCAGAAAACAGAGTGAAACCTAAAAATTCAAAGTGTTACTGGAAACGAACGCTTGAACCTAGAAGAGTGAAAATTGGGCAGCCAAGTGGGCTTAGTGAACTGATCATTACCACCAAGTATCATCAAGATTTGGTGAAAAAATGTTTGCTGAGATTTTAGCAAACTAGTAGTTTTTTGGAAGCTCGGCAACCCCTTTCAAACGAAAGTGTTCTTCGCCAGTCTCTGCATGGGGTACTTCAAGAGGAAACAATCCATAGAGATAGAACTTCGAACTACTTCATTTTGTCAAGTTTCAAGGAGCTAGCACAAACCGTGTTTGATTTAGAGTTTCAAACACATCTATCTATATAGCAGAAAACAGAGTGAAACCTAAAAATTCAAACTGTTACTGGAAACGAACGCTTGAACCTAGAAGAGTGAAAATTGGGCAGCCAAGTGGGCTTAGTGAACTGATCATTACCACCAAGTATCATGAAGATTTTGTGAAAAAATGTTTGCTGAGATTTCAGGAAACTAGTAGTTTTTTGGAAGCTTGGCAACCCCTTTCAAACGAAAGTGTTCTTCGCCAGTCTCTGCATGGGGTACTTCAAGAGGAAACAAACCATAGAGATAGAACTTAGAACTACTTCATTTTGTCAAGTTTCACGGAGCTAGCACAAACCGTGTTTGATTTAGAATTCCAAACACAGCTATCTATGTTGGAGAAAACAGAGTGAAACCTAAAATTTCAAACAGTCACTGGAAACGAAAGCTTCAACCTAGAAGAATAAAATTTGGACAGCCAAGTGGAATTAGTGAACTGATCATTACCACCAAGTATCATCAAGATTTGGTGAAAAAATGTTTGCTGAGATTTCAGCAAACTAGTAGTTTTTTCGAAGCTTGGCAACCCCTTTAAAACGAAAGTGTTTTTCGCGAGTCTCTGCATGGGGTACTTCAAGAGGAAAAAAACCATGGAGATAGAACTAACAACTACTTCATTTTGTCAAGTTTCAAGGAGCTAGCACAAACCGTGTTTGATTTAGAGTTTCAAAGACATCTATCTATATAGCAGAAAACAGAGTGAAACCTAAAAATTCAAACTGTTACTGGAAACGTACGCTTGAACCTAGACGATTGAAAGTTGGGCAGCCAAGTGGGATTAGTGAACTGATCATTACCACCAAGTATCATCAAGATTCTTGAAAAAATTTTTGCTGAGATTTCAGCAAACTAGTAGTTTTTTGGAAGCTTGGCAACCCCTTTAAAACGAAAGTGTTTTTCGCCAGTCTCTGCATGGGGTACTTCAGGAGGAAACAAACCATAGAGATAGAACTTAGAACTACTTCATTTGGTCAAGTTTCAAGGAGCTAGCACAAACCGTGTTTGATTTAGAGTTTCAAACACATCTATCTATATACCAGAAAACAGAGTGAAACCTAAAAATTCAAAGTGTTACTGGAAACGAATGCTTGAACCTAGAAGAGTGAAAATTGGGCAGCCAAGTGGGCTTAGTGAACTGATCATTACCACCAAGTATCATCAAGATTTGGTGAAAAAATGGTTGCTGAGATTTCAGCAAACTAGTAGTTTTTTGGAAGCTTGGCAACCCCTTTCAAACGAAAGTGTTCTTTGCCAGTCTCTGCATGGGGTACTTCAAGAGGAAACAAACCATAGAGATAGAACTTAGAACTACTTCATTTTGTCAAGTTTCACGGAGCTAGCACAAACCGTGTTTGATTTAGAGTTTCAAACACATCTATCTATATAGCAGAAAACAGAGTGAAACCTAAAAATTCAAACTGTTACTGGAAACGAACGCTTGAACCTAGAAGAGTGAAAGTTGGGCAGCCAAGTGGGATTAGTGAACTGATCATTACCACCAAGTATCATCAAGATTTGGTGAAAAAAAGGTTGCTGAGATTTCAGCAAACTAGTAGTTTTTTGGAAGCTCGGCAACCCCTTTCAAACGAAAGTGTTCTTCGCCAGTCTCTGCATGGGGTACTTCAAGAGGAAACAATCCATAGAGATAGAACTTAGAACTACTTCATTTTGTCAAGTTTCAAGGAGCTAGCACAAACCGTGTTTGATTTAGAGTTTCAAACACATCTATCTATATAGCAGAAAACAGAGTGAAACCTAAAAATTCAAACTGTTACTGGAAACGAACGCTTGAACCTAGAAGATTTAAAGTTGGGCAGCCAAGTGGGATTAGTGAACTGATCATTACCACCAAGTATCATCAAGATTTGGTGAAAAAATGTTTGCTGAGATTTCAGCAAACTAGTAGTTTTTTGGAAGCTTGGCAACCCCTTTAAAACGAAAGTGTTTTTCGCCAGTCTCTGCATGGGGTACTTCAGGAGGAAACAAACCATAGAGATAGAACTTAGAACTACTTCATTTGGTCAAGTTTCAAGGAGCTAGCACAAACCGTGTTTGATTTAGAGTTTCAAACACATCTATCTATATAGCAGAAAACAGAGTGAAACCTAAAAATTCAAAGTGTTACTGGAAACGAACGCTTGAACCTAGAAGAGTGAAAATTGGGCAGCCAAGTGGGCTTAGTGAACTGATCATTACCACCAAGTATCATCAAGATTTGGTGAAAAAATGGTTGCTGAGATTTCAGCAAACTAGTAGTTTCTTGGAAGCTTGGCAACCCCTTTCAAACGAAAGTGTTCTTTGCCAGTCTCTGCATGGGGTACTTCAAGAGGAAACAAACCATAGAGATAGAACTTAGAACTACTTTATTTTGTCAAGTTTCACGGAGCTAGCACAAACCGTGTTTGATTTAGAGTTTCAAACACATCTATCTATATAGTAGAAAACAGAGTGAAACCTAAAAATTCAAACTGTTACTGGAAATGAACGCTTGAACCTAGAAGAGTGAAAGTTGGGCAGCCAAGTGGGATTAGTGAAATGATCATTACCACCAAGTATCATCAAGATTTGGTGAAAAAATGTTTGCTGAGATTTCAGCAAACTAGTAGTTTTTTGGAAGCATGGCAACCCCTTTCAAACGAAAGTGTTTTTCGCCAGTTTCTGCATGGGGTACTTCAAGAGGAAACAAACCATAGAGATTGAACTTAGAACTACTTCATTTTGTCAAGTTTCAAGGAGCTAGCACAAACCGTGTTTGATTTAGAGTTTCAAACACATCTATCTATATAGCAGAAAACAGAGTGAAACCTAAAAATTCAAAGTGTTACTGGAAACGAACGCTTGAACCTAGAAGAGTGAAAATTGGGCAGCCAAGTGGGCTTAGTGAACTGATCATTACCACCAAGTATCATCAAGATTTGGTGAAAAAATGTTTGCTGAGATTTCAGCAAACGAGCAGTTTTTTGGAAGCTTGGCAACCCCTTTCAAACGAAAGTGTTCTTCGCCAGTCTCTGCATGGGGTACTTCAAGAGGAAACAAACCATAGAGATAGAACTTAGAACTACTTCATTTTGTCAAGTTTCACGGAGCTAGCACAAACCGTGTTTGATTTAGAGTTTCAAACACATCTATCTATATAGCAGAAAACAGAGTGCAACCAAAAAATTCAAAGTGTTACTGGAAACGAACGCTTGAACCTAGAAGAGTGAAAGTTCGGCAGCCAAGTGGGCTTAGTGAACTGATCATTACCACCAAGTATCATCAAGATTTGGTGAAAAAATGTTTGCTGAGATTTCAGCAAACTAGTAGTTTTTTCGAAGCTTGGCAACCACTTTAAAACGAAAGTGTTTTTCGCCAGTCTCTGCATGGGGTACTTCAAGAGGAAACAAACCATAGAGATAGAACTTAGAACTACTTCATTTGGTCAAGTTTCAAGGAGCTAGCACAAACCGTGTTTGATTTAGAGTTTCAAACACATCTATCTATATAGCAGAAAACAGAGTGAAACCTAAAAATTCAAAGTGTTACTGGAAACGAACGCTTGAACCTAGAAGAGTGAAAATTGGGCAGCCAAGTGGGCTTAGTGAACTGATCATTACCACCAAGTATCATCAAGTTTTGGTGAAAAAATGTTTGCTGAGTTTTCAGCAAACGAGTAGTTTTTTCGAAGCTTGGCAACCCCTTTCAAACGAAAGTGTTCTTCGCCAGTCTCTGCATGGGGTACTTCAAGAGGAAACAAACCATAGAGATAGAACTTAGAACTACTTCATTTTGTCAAGTTTCACGGAGCTAGCACAAACCGTGTTTGATTTAGAGTTTCAAACACATCTATCTATATAGCAGAAAAGAGAGTGAAACCTAAAAATTCAAACTGTTACTGGAAACGAACGCTTGAACCTAGAAGATTGAAAGTTGGGCAGCCAAGTGGGATTAGTGAACTGATCATTACCACCAAGAATCATCAAGATTTGGTGAAAAAATGTTTGCTGAGATTTCAGCAAACTAGTAGTTTTTTGGAAGCTTGGCAACCCCTTTAAAACGAAAGTGTTTTTCGCCAGTCTCTGCATGGGGTACTTCAGGAGGAAACAAACCATAGAGATAGAACTTAGAACTACTTCATTTGGTCAAGTTTCAAGGAGCTAGCACAAACCGTGTTTGATTTAGAGTTTCAAACACATCTATCTATATAGCAGAAAACAGAGTGAAACCTAAAAATTCAAAGTGTTACTGGAAACGAACGCTTGAACCTAGAAGAGTGAAAATTGGGCAGCCAAGTGGGCTTAGTGAACTGATCATTACCACCAAGTATCATCAAGATTTGGTGAAAAAATGGTTGCTGAGATTTCAGCAAACTAGTAGTTTTTTGGAAGCTTGGCAACCCCTTTCAAACGAAATTGTTCTTTGCCAGTCTCTGCATGGGGTACTTCAAGAGGAAACAAACCATAGAGATAGAACTTAGAACTACTTCATTTTGTCAAGTTTCACGGAGCTAGCACAAACCGTGTTTGATTTAGAGTTTCAAACACATCTATCTATATAGCAGAAAAGAGAGTGAAACCTAAAAATTCAAACTGTTACTGGAAACGAACGCTTGAACCTAGAAGAGTGAAAGTTGGGCAGCCAAGTGGGATTAGTGAACTGATCATTACCACCAAGTATCATCAAGATTTGGTGAAAAAATGTTTGCTGAGATTTCAGCAAACTAGTAGTTTTTTGGAAGCTTGGCAACCCCTTTAAAACGAAAGTGTTTTTCGCCAGTCTCTGCATGGGGTACTTCAGGAGGAAACAAACCATAGAGATAGAACTTAGAACTACTTCATTTGGTCAAGTTTCAAGGAGCTAGCAAAAACCGTGTTTGATTTAGAGTTTCAAACACATCTATCTATATAGCAGAAAACAGAGTGAAACCTAAAAATTCAAAGTGTTACTGGAAACGAACGCTTGAACCTAGAAGAGTGAAAATTGGGCAGCCCAAGTGGGCTTAGTGAACTGATCATTACCACCAAGTATCATCAAGATTTGGTGAAAAAATGGTTGCTGAGATTTCAGCAAACTAGTAGTTTTTTGGAAGCTTGGCAACCCCTTTCAAACGAAAGTGTTCTTTGCCAGTCTCTGCATGGGGTACTTCAAGAGGAAACAAACCATAGAGATAGAACTTAGAACTACTTCATTTTGTCAAGTTTCACGGAGCTAGCACAAACCGTGTTTGATTTAGAGTTTCAAACACATCTATCTATATAGTAGAAAACAGAGTAAAACCTAAAAATTCAAACTGTTACTGGAAACGAACGCTTGAACCTAGAAGAGTGAAAGTTGGGCAGCCAAGTGGGATTAGTGAAATGATCATTACCACCAAGTATCATCAAGATTTGGTGAAAAAATGTTTGCTGAGATTTCAGCAAACTAGTAGTTTTTTGGAAGCATGGCAACCCCTTTCAAACGAAAGTGTTTTTCGCCAGTTTCTGCATGGGGTACTTCAAGAGGAAACAAACCATAGAGATAGAACTTAGAACTACTTCATTTTGTCAAGTTTCAAGGAGCTAGCACAAACCGTGTTTGATTTAGAGTTTCAAACACATCTATCTATATAGCAGAAAACAGAGTGAAACCTAAAAATTCAAAGTGTTACTGGAAACGAATGCTTGAACCTAGAAGAGTGAAAATTAGGCAGCCAAGTGGGCTTAGTGAACTGATCATTACCACCAAGTATCATCAAGATTTGGTGAAAAAATGTTTGCTGAGATTTAAGCAAACGAGCAGTTTTTTGGAAGCTTGGCAACCCCTTTCAAACGAAAGTGTTCTTCGCCAGTCTCTGCATGGGGTACTTCAAGAGGAAACAAACCATAGAGATAGAACTTAGAACTACTTCATTTTGTCAAGTTTCACGGAGCTAGCACAAACCGTGTTTGATTTAGAATTCCAAACACAGCTATCTATGTTGGAGAAAACAGAGTGAAACCTAAAATTTCAAACAGTCACTGGAAACGAAAGCTTCAACCTAGAAGAATAAAATTTGGGCAGGCAAGTGGGATTAGTGAACTGATCATTACCACCAAGTATCATCAAGATTTGGTGAAAAAATATTTGCTGAGATTTCAGCAAACTAGTAGTTTTTTCGAAGCTTGGCAACCCCTTTAAAACGAAAGTCTTTTTCGCGAGTCTCTGCATGGGGTACTTCAAGAGGAAACAAACCATAGAGATAGAACTAACAACTACTTCATTTTGTCAAGTTTCAAGGAGCTAGCACAAACCGTGTTTGATTTAGAGTTTCAAAGACATCTATCTATATAGCAGAAAACAGAGTGAAACCTAAAAATTCAAACTGTTACTGGAAACGAACGCTTGAACCTAGAAGATTGAAAGTTGGGCAGCCAAGTGGGATTAGTGAACTGATCATTACCACCAAGTATCATCAAGATTTGGTGAAAAAATGTTTGCTGAGATTTCAGCAAACTAGTAGTTTTTTGGAAGCTTGGCAACCACTTTAAAACGAAAGTGTTTTTCGCCAGTCTCTGCATGGGGTACTTCAAGAGGAAACAAACCATAGAGATAGAACTTAGAACTACTTCATTTGGTCAAGTTTCAAGGAGCTAGCACAAACCGTGTTTGATTTAGAGTTTCAAACACATCTATCTATATAGCAGAAAACAGAGTGAAACCTAAAAATTCAAAGTGTTACTGGAAACGAACGCTTGAACCTAGAAGAGTGAAAATTGGGCAGCCAAGTGGGCTTAGTGAACTGATCATTACCACCAAGTATCATCAAGATTTGGTGAAAAAATGGTTGCTGAGATTTCAGCAAACTAGTAGTTTTTTGGAAGCTTGGCAACCCCTTTCAAACGAAAGTGTTCTTTGCCAGTCTCTGCATGGGGTACTTCAAGAGGAAACAAACCATAGAGATAGAACTTAGAACTACTTCATTTTGTCAAGTTTCACGGAGCTAGCACAAGCCGTGTTTGATTTAGAGTTTCAAACACATCTATCTATATAGCAGAAAACAGAGTGAAACCCAAAAATTCAAAGTGTTACTGGAAACGAACGCTTGAACCTAGAAGATTGAAAGTTGAGCAGCCAAGTGGGATTAGTGAACTGATCATTACCACCAAGTATCATCAAGATTTGGTGAAAAAATGTTTGCGGAGATTTCAGCAAACTAGTAGTTTTTTGGAAGCTTGGCAACCCCTTTAAAACGAAAGTGTTTTTCGCCAGTCTCTGCATGGGGTACTTCAGGAGGAAACAAACCATAGAGATAGAACTTAGAACTACTTCATTTGGTCAACTTTCAAGGAGCTAGCACAAACCGTGTTTGATTTAGAGTTTCAAACACATCTATCTATATAGCAGAAAACAGAGTGAAACCTAAAATTTCAAAGTGTTACTGGAAACGAACGCTTGAACCTAGAAGAGTGAAAATTGGGCAGCCAAGTGGGCTTAGTGAACTGATCATTACCACCAAGTATCATCAAGATTTGGTGAAAAAATGGTTGCTGAGATTTCAGCAAACTAGTAGTTTTTTGGAAGCTTGGCAACCCCTTTCAAACGAAAGTGTTCTTTGCCAGTCTCTGCATGGGGTACTTCAAGAGGAAACGAACCATAGAGATAGAACTTAGAACTACTTCATTTTGTCAAGTTTCACGGAGCTAGCACAAACCGTGTTTGATTTAGAGTTTCAAACACATCTATCTATATAGCAGAAAACAGAGTGAAACCAAAAAATTCAAAGTGTTACTGGAAACGAACGCTTGAACCTAGAAGAGTGAAAGTTGGGCAGCCAAGTGGGCTTAGTGAACTGATCATTACCACCAAGTATCATCAAGATTTGGTGAAAAAATGTTTGCTGAGATTTCAGCAAACTAGTAGTTTTTTCGAAGCTTGGCAACCACTTTAAAACGAAAGTGTTTTTCGCCAGTCTCTGCATGGGGTACTTCAAGAGGAAAAAAACCATAGAGATAGAACTAACAACTACTTCATTTTGTCAAGTTTCAAAGAGCTAGCACAAACCGTGTTTGATTTAGAGTTTCAAACACATCTATCTATATAGCAGAAAACAGAGTGAAACCTAAAAATTCAAACAGTTACTGGAAACGAACGCTTGAACATAGAAGATTGAAAGTTGGGCAGCCAAGTGGGATTAGTGAACTGATCATTACCACCAAGTATCATCAAGATTTGGTGAAAAAATGTTTGCTGAGATTTCAGCAAACTAGTAGTTTTTTGGAAGCTTGGCAACCCCTTTAAAACGAAAGTGTTTTTCGCCAGTCTCTGCATGGGGTACTTCAGGAGGAAACAAACCATAGAGATAGAACTTAGAACTACTTCATTTGGTCAAGTTTCAAGGAGCTAGCACAAACCGTGTTTGATTTAGAGTTTCAAACACATCTATCTATATACCAGAAAACAGAGTGAAACCTAAAAATTCAAAGTGTTACTGGAAATGAACGCTTGAACCTAGAAGAGTGAAAATTGGGCAGCCAAGTGGGCTTAGTGAACTGATCATTACCACCTAGTATCATCAAGATTTGGTGAAAAAATGGTTGCTGAGATTTCAGCAAACTGTAGTTTTTTGGAAGCTTGGCAACCCCTTTCAAACGAACGTGTTCTTTGCCAGTCTCTGCATGGGGTACTTCAAGAGGAAACAAACCATAGAGATAGAACTTAGAACTACTTCATTTTGTCAAGTTTCACGGAGCTAGCACAAACCGTGTTTGATTTAGAGTTTCAAACACATCTATCTATATAGCAGAAAAGAGAGTGAAACCTAAAAATTCAAACTGTTACTGGAAACGAACGCTTGAACCTAGAAGAGTGAAAGTTGGGCAGCCAAGTGGGATTAGTGAACTGATCATTACCACCAAGTATCATCAAGATTTGGTGAAAAAATGTTTGCTGAGATTTCAGCAAACTAGTAGTTTTTTGGAAGCTTGGCAACCCCTTTAAAACGAAAGTGTTTTTCGCCAGTCTCTGCATGGGGTACTTCAAGAGGAAACAAACCATAGAGATAGAACTTAGAACTACTTCATTTGGTCAAGTTTCAAGGAGCTAGCACAAACCGTGTTTGATTTAGAGTTTCAAACACATCTATCTATATAGCAGAAAACAGAGTGAAACCTAAAAATTCAAAGTGTTACTGGAAACGAATGCTTGAACCTAGAAGAGTGAAAATTGGGCAGCCAAGTGGGCTTAGTGAACTGATCATTACCACCAAGTATCATCAAGATTTGGTGAAAAAATGTTTGCTGAGATTTAAGCAAACGAGCAGTTTTTTGGAAGCTTGGCAACCCCTTTCAAAAGAAAGTGTTCTTCGCCAGTCTCTGCATGGGGTACTTCAAGAGGAAACAAACCATAGAGATAGAACTTAGAACTACTTCATTTTGTCAAGTTTCACGGAGCTAGCACAAACCGTGTTTGATTTAGAATTCCAAACACAGCTATCTATGTTGGAGAAAACAGAGTGAAACCTAAAATTTCAAACAGTCACTGGAAACGAAAGCTTCAACCTAGAAGAATAAAATTTGGGCAGGCAAGTGGGATTAGTGAACTGATCATTACCACCAAGTATCATCAAGATTTGGTGAAAAAATATTTGCTGAGATTTCAGCAAACTAGTAGTTTTTTCGAAGCTTGGCAACCCCTTTAAAACGAAAGTCTTTTTCGCGAGTCTCTGCATGGGGTACTTCAAGAGGAAACAAACCATAGAGATAGAACTAACAACTACTTCATTTTGTCAAGTTTCAAGGAGCTAGCACAAACCGTGTTTGATTTAGAGTTTCAAAGACATCTATCTATATAGCAGAAAACAGAGTGAAACCTAAAAATTCAAACTGTTACTGGAAACGAACGCTTGAACCTAGAAGATTGAAAGTTGGGCAGCCAAGTGGGATTAGTGAACTGATCATTACCACCAAGTATCATCAAGATTTGGTGAAAAAATGGTTGCTGAGATTTCAGCAAACTAGTAGTTTTTTGGAAGCTTGGCAACCCCTTTAAAACGAAAGTGTTTTTCGCCAGTCTCTGCATGGGGTACTTCAAGAGGAAACAAACCATAGAGATAGAACTTAGAACTACTTCATTTGGTCAAGTTTCAAGGAGCTAGCACAAACCGTGTTTGATTTAGAGTTTCAAACACATCTATCTATATAGCAGAAAACAGAGTGAAACCTAAAAATTCAAAGTGTTACTGGAAACGAACGCTTGAACCTAGAAGAGTGAACATTGGGCAGCCAAGTGGGCTTAGTGAACTGATCATTACCACCAAGTATCATCAAGATTTGGTGAAAAAATGTTTGCTGAGATTTCAGCAAACGAGTAGTTTTTTGGAAGCTTTGCAACCCTTTCAAACGAAAGTGTTCTTCGCCAGTCTCTGCATGGGGTACTTCAAGAGGAAACAAACCATAGAGATAGAACTTAGAACTACTTCATTTTGTCAAGTTTCACGGAGCTAGCACAAACCGTGTTTGATTTAGAGTTTCAAACACATCTATCTATATAGCAGAAAAGAGAGTGAAACCTAAAAATTCAAACTGTTACTGGAAACGAACGCTTGAACCTAGAAGAGTGAAAGTTGGGCAGCCAAGTGGGATTAGTGAACTGATCATTACCACCAAGTATCATCAAGATTTGGTGAAAAAATGTTTGCTGAGATTTCAGCAAACTAGTAGTTTTTTGGAAGCATGGCAACCCCTTTCAAACGAAAGTGTTTTTCGCCAGTTTCTGCATGGGGTACTTCAAGAGGAAACAAACCATAGAGATAGAACTTAGAACTACTTCATTTTGTCAAGTTTCAAGGAGCTAGCACAAACCGTGTTTGATTTAGAGTTTCAAACACATCTATCTATATAGCAGAAAACATAGTGAAACCTAAAAATTCAAAGTGTTACTGGAAACGAACGCTTGAACCTAGAAGAGTGAAAATTGGGCAGCCAAGTGGGCTTAGTGAACTGATCATTACCACCAAGTATCATCAAGATTTGGTGAAAAAATGGTTGCTGAGATTTCAGCAAACTAGTAGTTTTTTGGAAGCTTGGCAACCCCTTTCAAACGAAAGTGTTCTTTGCCAGTCTCTGCATGGGGTACTTCAAGATCAAACAAACCATAGAGATAGAACTTAGAACTACTTCATTTTGTCAAGTTTCACGGAGCTAGCACAAACCGTGTTTGATTTAGAGTTTCAAACACATCTATCTATATAGCAGAAAACAGAGTGAAACCTAAAAATTCAAACTGTTACTGGAAACGAACGCTTGAACCTAGAAGAGTGAAAGTTGGGCAGCCAAGTGGGATTAGTGAACTGATCATTACCACCAAGTATCATCAAGATTTGGTGAAAAAATGTTTGCTGAGATTTCAGCAAACTAGTAGTTTTTTGGAAGCTTGGCAACCCCTTTAAAACGAAAGTGTTTTTCGCCAGTCTCTGCATGGGGTACTTCAAGAGGAAACAAACCATAGAGATAGAACTTAGAACTACTTCATTTGGTCAAGTTTCAAGGAGCTAGCACAAACCGTGTTTGATTTAGAGTTTCAAACACATCTAATATATAGCAGAAAACAGAGTGAAACCTAAAAATTCAAAGTGTTACTGGAAATGAACGCTTGAACCTAGAAAAGTGAAAATTGGGCAGCCAAGTGGGCTTAGTGAACTGATCATTACCACCAAGTATCATCAAGTTTTGGTGAAAAAATGTTTGCTGAGATTTCAGCAAACGAGTAGTTTTTTCGAAGCTTGGCAACCCCTTTCAAACGAAAGTGTTCTTCGCCAGTCTCTGCATGGGGTACTTCAAGAGGAAACAAACCATAGAGATAGAACTTAGAACTACTTCATTTTGTCAAGTTTCACGGAGCTAGCACAAACCGTGTTTGATTTAGAGTTTCAAACACATCTATCTATATAGCAGAAAAGAGAGTGAAACCTAAAAATTCAAACTGTTACTGGAAACGAACGCTTGAACCTAGAAGATTGAAAGTTGGGCAGCCAAGTGGGATTAGTGAACTGATCATTACCACCAAGAATCATCAAGATTTGGTGAAAAAATGTTTGCTGAGATTTCAGCAAACTAGTAGTTTTTTGGAAGCTTGGCAACCCCTTTAAAACGAAAGTGTTTTTCGCCAGTCTCTGCATGGGGTACTTCAGGAGGAAACAAACCATAGAGATAGAACTTAGAACTACTTCATTTGGTCAAGTTTCAAGGAGCTAGCACAAACCGTGTTTGATTTAGAGTTTCAAACACATCTATCTATATACCAGAAAACAGAGTGAAACCTAAAAATTCAAAGTGTTACTGGAAACGAACGCTTGAACCTAGAAGAGTGAAAATTGGGCAGCCAAGTGGGCTTAGTGAACTGATCATTACCACCTAGTATCATCAAGATTTGGTGAAAAAATGGTTGCTGAGATTTCAGCAAACTGTAGTTTTTTGGAAGCTTGGCAACCCCTTTCAAACGAACGTGTTCTTTGCCAGTCTCTGCATGGGGTACTTCAAGAGGAAACAAACCATAGAGATAGAACTTAGAACTACTTCATTTTGTCAAGTTTCACGGAGCTAGCACAAACCGTGTTTGATTTAGAGTTTCAAACACATCTATCTATATAGCAGAAAACAGAGTGAAACCTAAAAATTCAAACTGTTACTGGAAACGAACGCTTGAACCTAGAAGAGTGAAAGTTGGGCAGCCAAGTGGGATTAGTGAACTGATCATTACCACCAAGTATCATCAAGATTTGGTGAAAAAATGTTTGCTGAGATTTCAGCAAACTAGTAGTTTTTTGGAAGCTTGGCAACCCCTTTAAAACGAAAGTGTTTTTCGCCAGTCTCTGCATGGGGTACTTCAAGAGGAAACAAACCATAGAGATAGAACTTAGAACTACTTCATTTGGTCAAGTTTCAAGGAGCTAGCACAAACCGTGTTTGATTTAGAGTTTCAAACACATCTATCTATATAGCAGAAAACAGAGTGAAACCTAAAAATTCAAAGTGTAACTGGAAACGAATGCTTGAACCTAGAAGAGTGAAAATTGGGCAGCCAAGTGGGCTTAGTGAACTGATCATTACCACCAAGTATCATCAAGATTTGGTGAAAAAATGTTTGCTGAGATTTCAGCAAACGAGCAGTTTTTTGGAAGCTTGGCAACCCCTTTCAAACGAAAGTGTTCTTCGCCAGTCTCTGCATGGGGTACTTCAAGAGGAAACAAACCATAGAGATAGAACTTAGAACTACTTCATTTTGTCAAGTTTCACGGAGCTAGCACAAACCGTGTTTGATTTAGAATTCCAAACACAGCTATCTATGTTGGAGAAAACAGAGTGAAACCTAAAATTACAAACAGTCACTGGAAACGAAAGCTTCCACCTAGAAGAATAAAATTTGGGCAGGCAAGTGGGATTAGTGAACTGATCATTAACACCAAGTATCATCAAGATTTGGTGAAAAAATATTTGCTGAGATTTCAGCAAACTAGTAGTTTTTTCGAAGCTTGGCAACCCCTTTAAAACGAAAGTCTTTTTCGCGAGTCTCTGCATGGGGTACTTCAAGAGGAAACAAACCATAGAGATAGAACTAACAACTACTTCATTTTGTCAAGTTTCAAGGAGCTAGCACAAACCGTGTTTGATTTAGAGTTTCAAAGACATCTATCTATATAGCAGAAAACAGAGTGAAACCTAAAAATTCAAACTGTTACTGGAAACGAACGCTTGAACCTAGAAGATTGAAAGTTGGGCAGCCAAGTGGGATTAGTGAACTGATCATTACCACCAAGTATCATCAAGATTTGGTGAAAAAATGTTTGCTGAGATTTCAGCAAACTAGTAGTTTTTTGGAAGCTTGGCAACCCCTTTAAAACGAAAGTGTTTTTCGCCAGTCTCTGCATGGGGTACTTCAAGAGGAAACAAACCATAGAGATAGAACTTAGAACTACTTCATTTGGTCAAGTTTCAAGGAGCTAGCACAAACCGTGTTTGATTTAGAGTTTCAAACACATCTATCTATATAGCAGAAAACAGAGTGAAACCTAAAAATTCAAAGTGTTACTGGAAACGAACGCTTGAACCTAGAAGAGTGAAAATTGGGCAGCCAAGTGGGCTTAGTGAACTGATCATTACCACCAAGTATCATCAAGATTTGGTGAAAAAATGGTTGCTGAGATTTCAGCAAACTAGTAGTTTTTTGGAAGCTTGGCAACCCCTTTCAAACGAAAGTGTTCTTTACCAGTCTCTGCATGGGGTACTTCAAGAGGAAACAAACCATAGAGATAGAACTTAGAACTACTTCATTTTGTCAAGTTTCACGGAGCTAGCACAAGCCGTGTTTGATTTAGAGTTTCAAACACATCTATCTATATAGCAGAAAACAGAGTGAAACCAAAAAATTCAAAGTGTTACTGGAAACGAACGCTTGAACCTAGAAGATTGAAAGTTGAGCAGCCAAGTGGGATTAGTGAACTGATCATTACCACCAAGTATCATCAAGATTTGGTGAAAAAATGTTTGCGGAGATTTCAGCAAACTAGTAGTTTTTTGGAAGCTTGGCAACCCCTTTCAAACGAAAGTGTTTTTCGCCAGTCTCTGCATGGGGTACTTCAGGAGGAAACAAACCATAGAGATAGAACTTAGAACTACTTCATTTGGTCAACTTTCAAGGAGCTAGCACAAACCGTGTTTGATTTAGAGTTTCAAACACATCTATCTATATAGCAGAAAACAGAGTGAAACCTAAAAATTCAAAGTGTTACTGGAAACGAACGCTTGAACCTAGAAGAGTGAAAATTGGGCAGCCAAGTGGGCTTAGTGAACTGATCATTACCACCAAGTATCATCAAGATTTGGTGAAAAAATGGTTGCTGAGATTTCAGCAAACTAGTAGTTTTTTGGAAGCTTGGCAACCCCTTTCAAACGAAAGTGTTCTTTGCCAGTCTCTGCATGGGGTACTTCAAGAGGAAACAAACCATAGAGATAGAACTTAGAACTACTTCATTTTGTCAAGTTTCACGGAGCTAGCACAAACCGTGTTTGATTTAGAGTTTCAAACACATCTATCTATATAGCAGAAAACAGAGTGAAACCAAAAAATTCAAAGTGTTACTGGAAACGAACGCTTGAACCTAGAAGAGTGAAAGTTGGGCAGCCAAGTGGGCTTAGTGAACTGATCATTACCACCAAGTATCATCAAGATTTGGTGAAAAAATGTTTGCTGAGATTTCAGCAAACTAGTAGTTTTTTCGAAGCTTGGCAACCACTTTAAAACGAAAGTCTTTTTCGCCAGTCTCTGCATGGGGTACTTCAAGAGGAAAAAAACCATAGAGATAGAACTAACAACTACTTCATTTTGTCAAGTTTCAAAGAGCTAGCACAAACCGTGTTTGATTTAGAGTTTCAAAGACATCTATCTATATAGCAGAAAACAGAGTGAAACCTAAAAATTCAAACAGTTACTGGAAACGAACGCTTGAACATAGAAGATTGAAAGTTGGGCAGCCAAGTGGGATTAGTGAACTGATCATTACCACCAAGTATCATCAAGATTTGGTGAAAAAATGTTTGCTGAGATTTCAGCAAACTAGTAGTTTTTTGGAAGCTTGGCAACCCCTTTAAAACGAAAGTGTTTTTCGCCAGTCTCTGCATGGGGTACTTCAGGAGGAAACAAACCATAGAGATAGAACTTAGAACTACTTCATTTGGTCAAGTTTCAAGGAGCTAGCACAAACCGTGTTTGATTTAGAGTTTCAAACACATCTATCTATATACCAGAAAACAGAGTGAAACCTAAAAATTCAAAGTGTTACTGGAAACGAACGCTTGAACCTAGAAGAGTGAAAATTGGGCAGCCAAGTGGGCTTAGTGAACTGATCATTACCACCTAGTATCATCAAGATTTGGTGAAAAAATGGTTGCTGAGATTTCAGCAAACTGTAGTTTTTTGGAAGCTTGGCAACCCCTTTCAAACGAACGTTTTCTTTGCCAGTCTCTGCATGGGGTATTTCAAGAGGAAACAAACCATAGAGATAGAACTTAGAACTACTTCATTTTGTCAAGTTTCACGGAGCTAGCACAAACCGTGTTTGATTTAGAGTTTCAAACACATCTATCTATATAGCAGAAAACAGAGTGAAACCTAAAAATTCAAACTGTTACTGGAAACGAACGCTTGAACCTAGAAGAGTGAAAGTTGGGCAGCCAAGTGGGATTAGTGAACTGATCATTACCACCAAGTATCATCAAGATTTGGTGAAAAAATGTTTGCTGAGATTTCAGCAAACTAGTAGTTTTTTGGAAGCTTGGCAACCCCTTTAAAACGAAAGTGTTTTTCGCCAGTCTCTGCATGGGGTACTTCAAGAGGAAACAAACCATAGAGATAGAACTTAGAACTACTTCATTTGGTCAAGTTTCAAGGAGCTAGCACAAACCGTGTTTGATTTAGAGTTTCAAACACATCTATCTATATAGCAGAAAACAGAGTGAAACCTAAAAATTCAAAGTGTTACTGGAAACGAACGCTTGAACCTAGAAGAGTGAAAATTGGGCAGCCAAGTGGGCTTAGTGAACTGATCATTACCACCAAGTATCATCAAGTTTTGGTGAAAAAATGTTTGCTGAGATTTCAGCAAACGAGTAGTTTTTTCGAAGCTTGGCAACCCCTTTCAAACGAAAGTGTTCTTCGCCAGTCTCTGCATGGGGTACTTCAAGAGGAAACAAACCATAGAGATAGAACTTAGAACTACTTCATTTTGTCAAGTTTCATGGAGCTAGCACAAACCGTGTTTGATTTAGAGTTTCAAACACATCTATCTATATAGCAGAAAAGAGAGTGAAACCTAAAAATTCAAAATGTTACTGGAAACGAACGCTTGAACCTAGAAGATTGAATGTTGGGCAGCCAAGTGGGATTAGTGAACTGATCATTACCACCAAGAATCATCAAGATTTGGTGAAAAAATGTTTGCTGAGATTTCAGCAAACTAGTAGTTTTTTGGAAGCTTGGCAACCCCTTTAAAACGAAAGTGTTTTTCGCCAGTCTCTGCATGGGGTACTTCAGGAGGAAACAAACCATAGAGATAGAACTTAGAACTACTTCATTTGGTCAAGTTTCAAGGAGCTAGCACAAACCGTGTTTGATTTAGAGTTTCAAACACATCTATCTATATAGCAGAAAACAGAGTGAAACCTAAAAATTCAAAGTGTTACTGGAAACGAACGCTTGAACCTAGAAGAGTGAAAATTGGGCAGCCAAGTGGGCTTAGTGAACTGATCATTACCACCAAGTATCATCAAGATTTGGTGAAAAAATGGTTGCTGAGATTTCAGCAAACTAGTAGTTTTTTGGAAGCTTGGCAACCCCTTTCAAACGAAAGTGTTCTTTGCCAGTCTCTGCATGGGGTACTTCAAGATCAAACAAACCATAGAGATAGAACTTAGAACTACTTCATTTTGTCAAGTTTCACGGAGCTAGCACAAACCGTGTTTGATTTAGAGTTTAAAACACATCTATCTATATAGCAGAAAACAGAGTGAAACCTAAAAATTCAAACTGTTACTGGAAACGAACGCTTGAACCTAGAAGAGTGAAAGTTGGGCAGCCAAGTGGGATTAGTGAACTGATCATTACCACCAAGTATCATCAAGATTTGGTGAAAAAATGTTTGCTGAGATTTCAGCAAACTAGTAGTTTTTTGGAAGCTTGGCAACCCCTTTAAAACGAAAGTGTTTTTCGCCAGTCTCTGCATGGGGTACTTCAAGAGGAAACAAACCATAGAGATAGAACTTAGAACTACTTCATTTGGTCAAGATTCAAGGAGCTAGCACAAACCGTGTTTGATTTAGAGTTTCAAACACATCTATCTATATAGCAGAAAACAGAGTGAAACCTAAAAATTCAAAGTGTTACTGGAAACGAACGCTTGAACCTAGAAGAGTGAACATTGGGCAGCCAAGTGGGCTTAGTGAACTGATCATTACCACCAAGTATCATCAAGATTTGGTGAAAAAATGTTTGCTGAGATTTCAGCAAACGAGTAGTTTTTTGGAAGCTTTGCAACCCCTTTCAAACGAAAGTGTTCTTCGCCAGTCTCTGCATGGGGTACTTCAAGAGGAAACAAACCATAGAGATAGAACTTAGAACTACTTCATTTTGTCAAGTTTCACGGAGCTAGCACAAACCGTGTTTGATTTAGAGTTTCAAACACATCTATCTATATAGCAGAAAAGAGAGTGAAACCTAAAAATTCAAACTGTTACTGGAAACGAACGCTTGAACCTAGAAGAGTGAAAGTTGGGCAGCCAAGTGGGATTAGTGAACTGATCATTACCACCAAGTATCATCAAGATTTGGTGAAAAAATGTTTGCTGAGATTTCAGCAAACTAGTAGTTTTTTGGAAGCATGGCAACCCCTTTCAAACGAAAGTGTTTTTCGCCAGTTTCTGCATGGGGTACTTCAAGAGGAAACAAACCATAGAGATAGAACTTAGAACTACTTCATTTTGTCAAGTTTCAAGGAGCTAGCACAAACCGTGTTTGATTTAGAGTTTCAAACACATCTATCTATATAGCAGAAAACAGAGTGAAACCTAAAAATTCAAAGTGTTACTGGAAACGAACGCTTGAACCTAGAAGAGTGAAAATTGGGCAGCCAAGTGGGCTTAGTGAACTGATCATTACCACCAAGTATCATCAAGATTTGGTGAAAAAATGTTTGCTGAGATTTCAGCAAACGAGTAGTTTTTTGGAAGCTTGGCAACCCCTTTCAAACGAAAGTGTTCTTCGCCAGTCTCTGCATGGGGTACTTCAAGAGGAAACAAACCATAGAGATAGAACTTTGAACTACTTCATTTTGTCAAGTTTCACGGAGCTAGCACAAACCGTGTTTGATTTAGAATTCCAAACACAGCTATCTATGTTGGAGAAAACAGAGTGAAACCTAAAATTTCAAAAAGTCACTGGAAACGAAAGCTTCAACCTAGAAGAATAAAATTTGGGCAGCCAAGTGGGATTAGTGAACTGATCATTACCACCAAGTATCATCAAGATTTGGTGAAAAAATGTTTGCTGAGATTTCAGCAAACTAGTAGTTTTTTCGAAGCTTGGCAACCCCTTTAAAACGAAAGTGTTTTTCGCGAGTCTCTGCATGGGGTACTTCAAGAGGAAAAAAACCATAGAGATAGAACTAACAACTACTTCATTTTGTCAAGTTTCAAGGAGCTAGCACAAACCGTGTTTGATTTAGAGTTTCAAACACATCTATCTATATAGCAGAAAAGAGAGTGAAACCTAAAAATTCAAACTGTTACTGGAAACGAACGCTTGAACCTAGAAGACTGAAAGTTGGGCAGCCAAGTGGGATTAGTGAACTGATCATTACCACCAAGTATCATCAAGATTTGGTGAAAAAATGTTTGCTGAGATTTCAGCAAACTAGTAGTTTTTTGGAAGCATGGCAACCCCTTTCAAACGAAAGTGTTCTTCGCCAGTCTCTGCATGGGGTACTTCAAGAGGAAACAAACCATAGAGATAGAACTTAGAACTACTATATTTTGTCAAGTTTCACGGAGCTAGCACAAACCGTGTTTGATTTAGAGTTTCAAACACATCTATCTATATAGCAGAAAAGAGAGTGAAACCTAAAAATTCAAACTGTTACTGGAAACGAACGCTTGAACCTAGAAGACTGAAAGTTGGGCAGCCAAGTGGGATTAGTGAACTGATCATTACCACCAAGTATCATCAAGATTTGGTGAAAAAATGTTTGCTGAGATTTCAGCAAACTAGTAGTTTTTTGGAAGCATGGCAACCCCTTTCAAACGAAAGTGTTTTTCGCCAGTTTCTGCATGGGGTACTTCATGAGGAAACAAACCATAGAGATAGAACTTAGAACTACTTCATTTTGTCAAGTTTCAAGGAGCTAGCACAAACCGTGTTTGATTTAGAGTTTCAAACACATCTATCTATATAGCAGAAAACAGAGTGAAACCTAAAAATTCAAAGTGTTACTGGAAACGAACGCTTGAACCTAGAAGAGTGAAAATTGGGCAGCCAAGTGGGCTTAGTGAACTGATCATTACCACCAAGTATCATGAAGATTTGGTGAAAAAATGTTTGCTGAGATTTCAGCAAACGAGTAGTTTTTTGGAAGCTTGGCAACCCCTTTCAAACGAAAGTGTTCTTCGCCAGTCTCTGCATGGGGTACTTCAAGAGGAAACAAACCATAGAGATAGAACTTTGAACTACTTCATTTTGTCAAGTTTCACGGAGCTAGCACAAACCGTGTTTGATTTAGAATTCCAAACACAGCTATCTATGTTGGAGAAAACAGAGTGAAACCTAAAATTTCAAACAGTCACTGGAAACGAAAGCTTCAACCTAGAAGAATAAAATTTGGGCAGCCAAGTGGGATTAGTGAACTGATCATTACCACCAAGTATCATCAAGATTTGGTGAAAAAATGTTTGCTGAGATTTCAGTAAACTAGTAGTTTTTTCGAAGCTTTTCAACCCCTTTAAAACGAAAGTGTTTTTCGCGAGTCTCTGCATGGGGTACTTCAGGAGGAAACAAACCATAGAGATAGAACTTAGAACTACTTCATTTGGTCAAGTTTCAAGGAGCTAGCACAAACCGTGTTTGATTTAGAGTTTCAAACACATCTATCTATATAGCAGAAAACAGAGTGAAACCTAAAAATTCAAAGTGTTACTGGAAACGAACGCTTGAACCTAGAAGAGTGAAAATTGGGCAGCCAAGTGGGCTTAGTGAACTGATCATTACCACCAAGTATCATCAAGATTTGGTGAAAAAATGGTTGCTGAGATTTCAGCAAACTAGTAGTTTTTTGGAAGCTTGGCAACCCCTTTCAAACGAAAGTGTTCTTTGCCAGTCTCTGCATGGGGTACTTCAAGAGGAAACAAACAATAGAGATAGAACTTAGAACTACTTCATTTTGTCAAGTTTCACGGAGCTAGCACAAACCGTGTTTGATTTAGAGTTTCAAACACATCTATCTATATAGCAGAAAAGAGAGTGAAACCTAAAAATTCAAACTGTTACTGGAAACGAACGCTTGAACCTAGAAGAGTGAAAGTTGGGCAGCCAAGTGGGATTAGTGAACTGATCATTACCACCAAGTATCATCAAGATTTGGTGAAAAAATGTTTGCTGAGATTTCAGCAAACTAGTAGTTTTTTGGAAGCTTGGCAACCCCTTTAAAACGAAAGTGTTTTTCGCCAGTCTCTGCATGGGGTACTTCAGGAGGAAAAAACCATAGAGATAGAACTTAGAACTACTTCATTTGGTCAAGTTTCAAGGAGCTAGCACAAACCGTGTTTGATTTAGAGTTTCAAACACATCTATCTATATAGCAGAAAACAGAGTGAAACCTAAAATTTCAAACAGTCACTGGAAACGAAAGCTTCAACTTGGAAGAATAAAATTTGGGCAGCCAAGTGGGATTAGTGAACTGATCATTACCACCAAGTATCATGAAGATTTGGTGAAAAAATGTTTGCTGAGATTTCAGCAAACTAGTAGTTTTTTGGAAGCTTGGCACCCCCTTTCAAACGAAAGTGTTCTTTGCCAGTCTCTGCATGGGGTACTTCAAGAGGAAACAAACCATATAGATAGAACTTAGAACTACTTCATTTTGTCAAGTTTCACGGAGCTAGCACAAACCGTGTTTGATTTAGAGTTTAAAACACATCTATCTATATAGCAGAAAACAGAGTGAAACCTAAAAATTCAAACTTTACTGGAAACGAACGCTTGAACCTAGAAGATTGAAAGTTGGGCAGCCAAGTGGGATTAGTGAACTGTTCATTACCACCAAGTATCATCAAGATTTGGTCAAAAAATGTTTGCTGAGATTTCAGCAAACTAGTAGTTTTTTGGAAGCATGGCAACTTCTTTCAAACGAAAGTGTTATTCGCCAGTTTCTGCATGGGGTACTTCAAGAGGAAACAAACCATAGAGATAGAACTTAGAACTACTTCATTTTGTCAAGTTTCAAGGAGCTAGCACAAACCGTGTTTGATTTAGAGTTTCAAACACATCTATCTATATAGCAGAAAACAGAGTGAAACCTAAAAATTCAAAGTGTTACTGGAAACGAACGCTTGAACCTAGAAGAGTGAAAATTGGGCAGCCAAGTGGGCTTAGTGAACTGATCATTACCACCAGGTATCATCAAGATTTGGTGAAAAAATGTTTGCTGAGATTTCAGCAAACGAGTAGTTTTTTGGAAGCTTGGCAACCCCTTTCAAACGAAAGTGTTCTTCGCCAGTCTCTGCATGGGGTACTTCAAGAGGAAACAAACCATAGAGATAGAACTTAGAACTACTTCATTTTGTCAAGTTTCACGGAGATAGCACAAACCGTGTTTGATTTAGAATTCCAAACACAGCTATCTATGTTGGAGAAAACAGAGTGAAACCTAAAATTTCAAACAGTCACTGGAAACGAAAGCTTCAACCTAGAAGAATAAAATTTGGGCAGCCAAGTGGGCTTAGTGAACTGATCATTACCACCAAGTATCATCAAGATTTGGTGAAAAAATGTTTGCTGATATTTCAGCAAACTAGTAGTTTTTTGGAAGCTTGGCAACCCCTTTAAAACGAAAGTGTTTTTCGCCAGTCTCTGCATGGGGTACTTCAGGAGGAAACAAACCATAGAGATAGAACTTAGAACTACTTCATTTGGTCAAGTTTCAAGGAGCTAGCACAAACCGTGTTTGATTTAGAGTTTCAAACACATCTATCTATATAGCAGAAAACAGAGTGAAACCTAAAAATTCAAAGTGTTACTGGAAACGAACGCTTGAACCTTGAAGAGTGAAAATTGGGCAGCCATGTGGGCTTAGTGAACTGATCATTACCACCAAGTATCATCAAGATTTGGTGAAAAAATATTTGCTGAGATTTCAGCAAACTAGTAGTTTTTTGGAAGCTTGGCAACCCCTTTAAAACGAAAGTGTTTTTCGCCAGTCTCTGCATGGGGTACTTCAAGAGGAAACAAACCATAGAGATAGAACTTAGAACTACTTCATTTGGTCAAGTTTCAAGGAGCTAGCACAAACCGTGTTTGATTTAGAGTTTCAAACACATCTATCTATATAGCAGAAAACAAAGTGAAACCTAAAAATTCAAAGTGTTACTGGAAACGATCGCTTGAACCTAGAACAGTGAAAATTGGGCAGACAAGTGGGCTTAGTGAACTGATCATTACCACCAAGTATCATCAAGATTTGGTGAAAAAATGTTTGCTGAGATTTCAGCAAACCAGTAGTTTTTTGGAAGCTTCGCAACCCCTTTCAAACGAAAGTGTTCTTCGCCAGTCTCTGCATGGGGTACTTCAAGAGGAAACAAACCATAGAGATAGAACTTAGAACTACTTCATTTTGTCAAGTTTCAAGGAGCTAGCACAAACCGTGTTTGATTTAGAGTTTCAAACACATCTATCTATATAGCAGAAAACAGAATGAAACCTAAAAATTCAAAGTGTTACTGGAAGCGAACGCTTGAACCTAAAAGAGTGAAAATTGGGCAGCCAAGTGGGCTTAGTGAACTGATCATTACCACCAAGTATCATCAAGATTTGGTGAAAAAATGTTTGCTGAGATTTCAGCAAACGAGTAGTTTTTTGGAAGCTTGGCAACCCCTTTCAAACGAAAGTGTTCTTCGCCAGTCTCTGCATGGGGTACTTCAAGAGGAAACAAACCATAGAGATAGAACTTAGAACTACTTCATTTTGTCAAGTTTCACGGAGCTAGCACAAACCGTGTTTGATTTAGAATTCCAAACACAGCTATCTATGTTGGAGAAAACAGAGTGAAACCTAAAATTTCAAACAGTCACTGGAAACGAAAGCTTCAACCTAGAAGAATAAAATTTGGGCAGCCAATTGGGATTAGTGAACTGATCATTACCACCAAGTATCATCAAGATTTGGTGAAAAAATGTTTGCTGAGATTTCAGCAAACTAGTAGTTTTTTCGAAGCTTGGCAACCCCTTTAAAACGAAAGTGTTTTTCGCGAGTCTCTGCATGGGGTACTTCAAGAGGAAAAAAACCATAGAGATAGAACTAACAACTACTTCATTTTGTCAAGTTTCAAGGAGCTAGCACAAACCGTGTTTGATTTAGAGTTTCAAAGACATCTATCTATATAGCAGAAAACAGAGTGAAACCTAAAAATTCAAACTGTTACTGGAAACGAACGCTTGAACCTAGAAGATTGAAAGTTGGGCAGCCAAGTGGGATTAGTGAACTGATCATTACCACCAAGTATCATCAAGATTTGGTGAAAAAATGTTTGCTGAGATTTCAGCAAACTAGTAGTTTTTTGGAAGCTTGGCAACCCCTTTAAAACGAAAGTGTTTTTCGCCAGTCTCTGCATGGGGTTCTTCAAGAGGAAACAAACCATAGAGATAGAACTTAGAACTACTTCATTTTGTCAAGTTTCAAGGAGCTAGCACAAACCGTGTTTGATTTAGAGTTTGAAACACATCTATCTATATAGCAGAAAACAGAGTGAAACCTAAAAATTCAAAGTGTTACTGGAAACGAACGCTTGAACCTAGAAGAGTGAAAATTGGGCAGCCAAGTGGGCTTAGTGAACTGATCATTACCACCAAGTATCATCAAGATTTGGTGAAAAAATGTTTGCTGAGATTTCAGCAAAAGAGTAGTTTTTTGGAAGCTTGGCAACCCCTTTCAAACGAAAGTGTTCTTCGCCAGTCTCTGCATGGGGTACTTCAAGAGGAAACAAACCATAGAGATAGAACTTAGAACTACTTCATTTTGTCAAGTTTCACGGAGCTAGCACAAACCGTGTTTGATTTAGAATTCCAAACACAGCTATCTATCTTGGAGAAAACAGAGTGAAACCTAAAATTTCAAACAGTCACTGGAAACGAAAGCTTCAACCTAGAAGAATAAAATTTGGGCAGCCAAGTGGGATTAGTGAACTGATCATTACCACCAAGTATCATCAAGATTTGCTGAAAAAATGTTTGCTGAGATTTCAGCAAACTAGTAGTTTTTTCGAAGCTTGGCAACCCCTTTAAAACGAAAGTGTTTTTCGCCAGTCTCTGCATGGGGTACTTCAAGAGGAAACAAACCATAGAGTAGAACTTAGAACTACTTCATTTGGTCAAGTTTCAAGGAGCTAGCACAAACCGTGTTTGATTTAGAGTTTCAAACACATCTATCTATATAGCAGAAAACAGAGTGAAACCTAAAAATTCAAAGTGTTACTGGAAACGAACGCTTGAACCTAGAAGAGTGAAAATTGGGCAGCCAAGTGGGCTTAGTGAACTGATCATTACCACCAAGTATCATCAAGATTTGGTGAAAAAATGGTTGCTGAAATTTCAGCAAACTAGTAGTTTTTTGGAAGCTTGGCAACCCCTTTCAAACGAAAGTGTTCTTTGCCAGTCTCTGCATGGGGTACTTCAAGAGGAAACAAACCATAGAGATAGAAATTAGAACTACTTCATTTTGTAAAGTTTCACGGAGCTAGCACAAACCGTGTTTGATTTAGAGTTTCAAACACATCTATCTATATAGCAGAAAACAGAGTGAAACCTAAAAATTCAAACTGTTACTGGAAACGAACGCTTGAACCTAGAAGAGTGAAAATTGGGCAGCCAAGTGGGCTTAGTGAACTGATAATTACCACCAAGTATCATCAAGATTTGGTGAAAAAATGTTTGCTGAGATTTCAGCAAAAGAGTAGTTTTTTGGAAGCTTGGCAACCCCTTTCAAACGAAAGTGTTCTTCGCCAGTCTCTGCATGGGGTACTTCAAGAGGAAACAAACCATAGAGATAGAACTTAGAACTACTTCATTTTGTCAAGTTTCACGGAGCTAGCACAAACCGTGTTTGATTTAGAATTCCAAACACAGCTATCTATCTTGGAGAAAACAGAGTGAAACCTAAAATTTCAAACAGTCACTGGAAACGAAAGCTTCAACCTAGAAGAATAAAATTTGGGCAGCCAAGTGGGATTAGTGAACTGATCATTACCACCAAGTATCATCAAGATTTGGTGAAAAAATGTTTGCTGAGATTTCAGCAAACTAGTAGTTTTTTCGAAGCTTGGCAACCCCTTTAAAACGAAAGTGTTTTTCGCGAGTCTCTGCATGGGGTACTTCAAGAGGAAAAAAACCATAGAGATAGAACTAACAACTACTTCATTTTGTCAAGTTTCAAGGAGCTAGCACAAACCGTGTTTGATTTAGAGTTTCAAAGACATCTATCTATATAGCAGAAAACAGAGTGAAACCTAAAAATTCAAACTGTTACTGGAAACGAACGCTTGAACCTAGAAGATTGAAAGTTGGGCAGCCAAGTGGGATTAGTGAACTGATCATTACCACCAAGTATCATCAAGATTTGGTGAAAAAATGTTTGCTGAGATTTCAGCAAACTAGTAGTTTTTTGGAAGCTTGGCAACCCCTTTAAAACGAAAGTGTTTTTCGCCAGTCTCTGCATGGGGTACTTCAGGAGGAAACAAACCATAGAGATAGAACTTAGAACTACTTCATTTGGTCAAGTTTCAAGGAGCTAGCACAAACCGTGTTTGATTTAGAGTTTCAAACACATCTATCTATATAGCAGAAAACAGAGTGAAACCTAAAAATTCAAAGTGTTACTGGAAACGAACGCTTGAACCTAGAAGAGTGAAAATTGGGCAGCCAAGTGGGCTTAGTGAACTGATCATTACCACCAAGTATCATCAAGATTTGGTGAAAAAATGGTTGCTGAGATTTCAGCAAACTAGTAGTTTTTTGGAAGCTTGGCAACCCCTTTCAAACGAAAGTGTTCTTTGCCAGTCTCTGCATGGGGTACTTCAAGAGGAAACAAACCATATAGATAGAACTTAGAACTACTTCATTTTGTCAAGTTTCACCGAGCTAGCACAAACCGTGTTTGATTTAGAGTTTCAAACACATCTATCTATATAGTAGAAAACAGAGTGAAACCTAAAAATTCAAACTGTTACTGGAAACGAACGCTTGAACCTAGAAGAGTGAAAGTTGGGCAGCCAAGTGGGATTAGTGAAATGATCATTACCACCAAGTATCATCAAGATTTGGTGAAAAAATGTTTGCTGAGATTTCAGCAAACTAGTAGTTTTTTGGAAGCATGGCAACCCCTTTCAAACGAAAGTGTTTTTCGCCAGTTTCTGCATGAGGTACTTCAAGAGGAAACAAACCATAGAGATAGAACTTAGAACTACTTCATTTTGTCAAGTTTCAAGGAGCTAGCGCAAACCGTGTTTGATTTAGAGTTTCAAACACATCTATCTATATAGCAGAAAACAGAGTGAAACCTAAAAATTCAAAGTGTTACTGGAAACGAACGCTTGAACCTAGAAGAGTGAAAATTGGGCAGCCAAGTGGGCTTAGTGAACTGATCATTACCACCAAGTATCATCAAGATTTGGTGAAAAAATGTTTGCTGAGATTTCAGCAAACGAGTAGTTTTTTGGAAGCTTGGCAACCCCTTTCAAACGAAAGTGTTGTTCGCCAGTCTCTGCATGGGGTACTTCAAGAGGAAACAAACCATAGAGATAGAACTTAGAACTACTTCATTTTGTCAAGTTTCACGGAGCTAGCACAAACCGTGTTTGATTTAGAGTTTCAAACACATCTATCTATATAGCAGAAAATAGAGTGAAACCTAAAAATTCAAACTGTTACTGGAAACGAACGCTTGAACCTAGAAGAGTGAAAGTTGGGCAGCCAAGTGGGATTAGTGAACTGATCATTACCACCAAGTATCATCAAGATTTGGTGAAAAAATGTTTGCTGAGATTTCAGCAAACTAGTAGTTTTTTGGAAGCATGGCAACCCCTTTCAAACGAAAGTGTTTTTCGAAAGTTTCTGCATGGGGTACTTCAAGAGTAAACAAACCATAGAGATAGAACTTAGAACTACTTCATTTTGTCAAGTTTCAAGGAGCTAGCACAAACCGTGTTTGATTTAGAGTTTCAAACACATCTATCTATATAGCAGAAAACAGAGTGAAACCTAAAAATTCAAAGTGTTACTGGAAACGAACGCTTGAACCTAGAAGAGTGAAAATTGGGAGGCAAGTGGGCTTAGTGATCTGATCATTACCACCAAGTATCATCAAGATTTGGTGAAAAAATGTTTGCTGAGATTTCAGCAAACGAGTAGTTTTTTGGAAGCTTGGCAACCCCTTTCAAACGAAAGTGTTCTTCGCCAGTCTCTGCATGGGGTACTTCAAGAGGAAACAAACCATAGAGATAGAACTTAGAACTACTTCATTTTGTCAAGTTTCACGGAGCTAGCACAAACTGTGTTTGATTTAGAATTCCAAACACAGCTATCTATGTTGGAGAAAACAGAGTGAAACCTAAAATTTCAAACAGTCACTGGAAACGAAAGCTTCAACCTAGAAGAATAAAATTTGGGCAGCCAAGTGGGATTAGTGAACTGATCATTACCACCAAGTAACATCAAGATTTGGTGAAAAAATGTTTGCTGAGATTTCAGCAAACTAGTAGTTTTTCGAAGCTTGGCAACCCCGTTAAAACGAAAGTGTTTTTCGCGAGTCTCTGCATGGGGTACTTCAAGAGGAAAAAAACCATAGAGATAGAACTAACAACTACTTCATTTTGTCAAGTTTCAAGGAGCTAGCACAAACCGTGTTTGATTTAGAGTTTCAAACACATCTATCTATATAGCAGAAAACAGAGTGAAACCTAAAAATTCAAACTGTTACTGGAAACGAACGCTTGAACCTAGAAGAGTGAAAGTTGGGCAGCCAAGTGGGATTAGTGAACTGATCATTACCACCAAGTATCATCAAGATTTGGTGAAAAAATGTTTGCTGAGATTTCAGCAAACTAGTAGTTTTTTGGAGGCATGGCAACCCTTTTCAAACGAAAGTGTTTTTCGCCAGTTTCTGCATGGGGTACTTCAAGAGGAAACAAACCATAGAGATAGAACTTAGAACTACTTCATTTTGTCAAGTTTCAAGGAGCTAGCACAAACCGTGTTTGATTTAGAGTTTCAAACACATCTATCTATATAGCAGAAACAGAGTGAAACCTAAAAATTCAAACTGTTACTGGAAACGAACGCTTGAACCTAGAAGAGTGAAAATTGGGCAGACAAGTGGCTTAGTGAACTGATCATTACCACCAAGTATCATCAAGATTTGGTGAAAAAATATTTGCTGAGATTTCAGCAAACGAGTAGTTTTTTGGAAGCTTGGCAACCCCTTTCAAACGAAAGTGTTCTTCGCCAGTCTCTGCATGGGCTACTTCAAGAGGAAACAAACCATAGAGATAGAACTTAGAACTACTTCATTTTGTCAAGTTTCACGGAGCTAGCACAAACCGTGTTTGATTTAGAGTTCAAAACACATCTATCTATATAGCAGAAAACAGAGTGAAACCTAAAAATTCAAACTGTTACTGGAAACGAACGCTTGAACCTAGAAGAGTGAAAGTTGGGCAGCCAAGTGGGATTAGTGAACTGATCATTACCACCAAGTATCATCAAGATTTGGTGAAAAAAATGTTTGCTGAGATTTCAGCAAACTAGTAGTTTTTTGGAAGCATGGCCACCCCTTTCAAACGAAAGTGTTTTTCGCCAGTTTCTGCATGGGGTACTTCAAGAGGAAACAAACCATAGAGATAGAACTTAGAACTACTTCATTTTGTCAAGTTTCAAGGAGCTAGCACAAACCGTGTTTGATTTAGAGTTTCAAACACATCTCTCTATATAGCAGAAAACAGAGTGAAACCTAAAAATTCAAAGTGTTACTGGAAACGAACGCTTGAACCTAGAAGAGTGAAAATGGGGCAGCCAAGTGGGCTTAGTGAACTGATCATTACCACCAAGTATCATCAAGATTTGGTGAAAAAATGTTTGCTGAGAATTCAGCAAACGAGTAGTTTTTTGGAAGCTTGGCAACCCCTTTCAAACGAAAGTGTTCTTCGCCAGTCTCTGCATGGGGTACTTCAAGAGGAAACAAACCATAGAGATAGAACTTAGAACTACTTCATTTTGTCAAGTTTCACGGAGCTAGCACAAACCGTGTTTGATTTAGAATTCCAAACACAGCTATCTATGTTGGAGAAAACAGAGTGAAACCTAAAATTTCAAACAGTCACTGGAAACGAAAGCTTCAACCTAGAAGAATAAAATTTGGGCAGCCAAGTGGGATTAGTGAACTGATCATTACCACCAAGTAACATCAAGATTTGGTGAAAAAATGTTTGCTGAGATTTCAGCAAACTAGTAGTTTTTTCGAAGCTTGGCAACCCCTTTAAAACGAAAGTGTTTTTCGCGAGTCTCTGCATGGGGTACTTCAAGAGGAAAAAAACCATAGAGATAGAACTAACAACTACTTCATTTTGTCAAGTTTCAAGGAGCTAGCACAAACCGTGTTTGATTTAGAGTTTCAAACACATCTATCTATATAGCAGAAAACAGAGTGAAACCTAAAAATTCAAACTGTTACTGGAAACGAACGCTTGAACCTAGAAGAGTGAAAGTTGGGCAGCCAAGTGGGATTAGTGAACTGATCATTACCACCAAGTATCATCAAGATTTGGTGAAAAAATGTTTGCTGAGATTTCCAGCAAACTAGTAGTTTTTTGGAAGCATGGCAACCCCTTTCAAACGAAAGTGTTTTTCGCCAGTTTCTGCATGGGTACTTCAAGAGGAAACAAACCATAGAGATAGAACTTAGAACTACTTCATTTTGTCAAGTTTCAAGGAGCTAGCACAAACCGTGTTTGATTTAGAGTTTCAAACACATCTATCTATATAGCAGAAAACAGAGTGAAACCTAAAAATTCAAAGTGTTACTGGAAACGAACGCTTGAACCTAGAAGAGTGAAAATTGGGCAGCCAAGTGGGCTTAGTGAACTGATCATTACCACCAAGTATCATCAAGATTTGGTGAAAAAATGTTTGCTGAGATTTCAGAAAAACGAGTAGTTTTTTGGAAGCTTGGCAACCCCTTTCAAACGAAAGTGTTCTTCGCCAGTCTCTGCATGGGGTACTTCAAGAGGAAACAAACCATAGAGATAGAACTTAGAACTACTTCATTTTGTCAAGTTTCACGGAGCTAGCACAAACCGTGTTTGATTTAGAATTCCAAACACAGGTATCTATGTTGGAGAAAACAGAGTGAAACCTAAAATTTCAAACAGTCACTGGAAACGAAAGCTTCAACCTAGAAGAATAAAATTTGGGCAGCCAAGTGGGATTAGTGAACTGATCATTACCACCAAGTATCATCAAGATTTGGTGAAAAAATGTTTGCTGAGATTTCAGCAAAC